>NW_009721109.1:30622-57730 GCF_000703405.1 Apaloderma vittatum
TGCTCAGTGCATCAAAAGGGGGTGTGTGTGTGTATGACAGCAGGAAAGCATAAGTCTCAGTGAGGCTAAACATCAGATTTACCCACCTCGTGGAACCAGAGGTGAGCCTGGCAAGAGCTCCTGTTCTTATCCCTGAGCTCTGCTGTGCCTCATGATGGACAAGCACCTGTCTCGCTCTCCCCCTGTCCAATATGACCTGTAGAGATTTGATTTGAGAGCTCAGACAGGTGGATGCTGAGCTGAGCTCTCTGCATTCCTATCCTGCCGTGTGAAAAGCTCTGCTGTGCCTCACGATGGACATGCACCCGTCTTGCTCTCCCCCTGCCAGATATGACCCGTAGAGATTTGATTTGAGAGCTCAGGCAGGTGGGTGCTGAGCCGAGCTCTCTGCATTCCTATCCTGCCGTGTGAAGCATCAGAACTATAGAATCATTTACGTTGGAAAAGGCCTTTAAGAACATCGAGTTCAACCATTGATATAACACTGTCAGTTCCTCTGCTACACCATGTCCCTGAGCACCACATCTGCACTATTTTAAATATCTCCAAGGATGGTGACTCCACTACTTCACCTGGGCAGGCTGTTCCAATGCTTCCCTTTCCGCGAAGAAAATGTACGTCTGGCTCTCACCCCATCCCACGTACAGCAGATGGGAATCAACCTGATGTCTTACTCCTTTAAAGACTGACCTTACAAACACCAGCATGGGACAATCAAATTGAGAGGGCTCAAAGACAGAAGGGTGAAAGGAGAAGGAGACCTAAGAGGCACCCAGATGAAGAGGAAGGTGGGAGAAAAGGAGTTGATGTGATGGGAAAGGAGGACCTGGTTGGATCCTGATGAAATAGGACTCTGGCCACAAGCTAGGGAAGCACCGAGAGGCTATTGCACAAGCTCCTCTGTCCTCTACCTGCTTTTTCCCAGCCTTCCAGAGGGTAAATGAAGTTGGCGGTTTTGCCTTAATCCCTTAACCACATCACCCAAACCACAGCCTGCTCCAGAACAGCAGGACGTATCTGCTCAGGCTCGTCAAGCTCAGGGATCCTGCACTGCAGCCACAGAAAGTAATTAACCTCTTGCTGCATTTAGGGCTGTCTCAGCCCTTCTCATGGCTGCTCTCACCAGGCTGGCTGATGCCTGTTCCTCATCCTACCCTCGGACCCAGGTGTTCCACGTCTAAGAGGTGTCTACATGCTTGTGAGGAGCTTGGCTTCCTTCAGATGCTGGGCAGAATTGGGCATGTCACATCCTGCCGTTGTTTCTTGGGGAATAGTCCAGGCTGAGCTGGTCTCCTTGATGGCCTTCCAATCCCATTTGACCTCACTTAGCCTTGGGCAGTCCTCATTCTTCAAGCAGAGTCAGAAGAAAAGCTGCCTGGACAAAGCACGACTTGCAGACGCATGATAACTCATGTCAAAAGCAATAACCAATTTGAACTGATTTGACCATATGGCAAAATCTTTCTTTGGGATGGAGTGATACCACGACAGCAGTGGAAGAGTCATCATTGTCTCTTCCAAAGTCTTTGAGTTGGTTACCTGTATGTCTCTCCTTCCTTAGCCTTCCTGGCATGTTAATGCCTCTATCGCTAAATGATCCTATGATTTATGGTAAATATACATCATTTATCAAGGAGAACTGATGTTTATGGTGCATTTCCAGGACCTGGAGTTTTAGGAGAATATCTTTCTCGTCAAAATGACTGCCTGCTTTCCCGCTTTAAACCCCTGGAGCAGATGAGGTGTTAACCTAAGAGGCTGAGCTATGAAAAGAGATCCTTCCAAGCAAGGAGAAAATTCACCACAACTGCTTATCAATGCTGTCCAAGCAGAGGTGGTTTTCCCAGGGATTAGAAATGGTGTAGAGTGGCCAGCAGTGATCAGTACTGACTTGAGTTATGATCTTGGATCACAAGTAACAGACATTGAGCTCTACACATGTGTAACAGGATTACTGTAGTCAGGAATGATTAATCCCAACCTAAAGTTAATATCTAAAATATTCAGGTGTCTCACACCCTTAAACTGCCAGTTCTCCCCTCTGACTGCAGTGGGTCCAGAGAAGGACTCGATCAGCTGGAAGCAGCCACATGTCTCCAGAGTTCTCATGTGAGATGAAGTAAACCCTACCCTGAAATTCTCAGCTGGGTGTCCAAGTTTGAGATCAACCCAAGGACTGTCCCCTCTGCCTAGACCAAGGCAGGGGCTGCAGATTTAAACCTAAGCTAGAAAAGCAGGTTTGTGCTCTCTGAGCTGCCAGAGAGACGCCAGGTTTCTCCTTGGTGGTGAACATGATACCTGACCCTTCTGTGACTTGGAGGTCTCTTTGTTGCTGATGGAGCCCCATATCTATGCCCGACTGGCTGAAATAAAGGGAGGATCATAGAAGCAAGTAGAGGTCACCCTGACATTGTGTTTCTATTTCTCTTGGCTCACACCCATTCCTTTCTCTCAAGGGGTGATGAAAAGAAATGTGCTGTAAGACCCCTCATACTGTAAGGCTTCTCTTTTTATTTTTTCCCTTCATACTTGGAACACAGCTGGTTTGGTTTCATATCTTGCTGTCTACAATGACTGCTTCGCAGCTATCAAGGGTGCAAGGCTTGATTTCTGCCTTTTTCCTTCTACATTTTATTTTGTCTTTCAAAACGAGAGTGCAAGAGGCCGTGGAAGGGTGGGTCTCTTGTGAATATAGACACCTCATCCTCCTTCCCATGCTCCTATCATAGATGCAGAGAGGGTTGTCTGAGTACAGACCCTGTGGCTGTGAAATTAAGAAAAGTCTGTTCCAGTTGTGTGACAGATAATGTCATCTGGATAGAGCAAGAGAAGGGATGCATTTTTCTTGATTCTTCATGGGAAAGTCCAACTCCATCACCTTTGTCTCCCTGGTTCTCTTGCCCCTCCCAAAATCCTACTTCTAGTTTTCTCTCCTGGTTCTCAAAGCTTCAAACGCTGATTTTTTATTTTATTTTTTTTTAAAAGCCTTTCTAGGAATCCCCTCCCTGGACAAGGGAGTTGGAATTCAGTCTTTTACTTAAGCAGAGAGACAGATGGTTGCTGTCAGTTGGGCCAAAGCTGCAAACCGAGCTGACTTAACACACTCTGACACATATTCCCTTGTTGTCCTCCCACGGTGGAAAATACCAATAAAGAAGTGCAGGAGAAAGAACTGTATCAAATCATGAGATTAGAGTTCTAGGAAAAAGAAAAGTAAAAAAAATAATTATTTTTTACTGTTATTTCTCATACTAGCAGGAAGAGAGCAAGCACTGTTACTTGCCTGAAACCAGGTCAATACCATTAATGCTGAAGAATTAGAGGCTCCCAGTGGAGCATCTGACTAAAAGCCACTTAAGACAACAATTAAAAGAAAGGTCTGCAAGTAAACACCTGCAATCAAGCAGTAAGAATGAGTTACTTAATAATAAGTAGTAACACTAGCTAAAAAAAATACTGGTGACTTTGGTCCACGAGTGTTAATTATTGCTGTGCTGCTGCCACATCTCAGCAGTCTTTAGATGCTCAGAATTAGACAAAAATAGACAAAATACAGACTCATATATAGAAATATCAAGTATTGCATGCACTTGCCTACCCCCACAAGTGCAAATATTTTGGTTTTCTTTCAAATAAAGCCCAAACAAGCTTTTCTTTTATTACTTGTGAAATAGTTATTAAAATGTTGACTATAACATCATTAGATTCCCCCCAGGTGGAGCTGCAGAGGTAAAATCTTATTCTTCCTATTGTTTGACTCAAAATCGACAAGAATCCTATTTTTTCTGAGCAGTGCAGAGGTAAGAAAATCAGCTATCCCCAGTAAATCACACTTTGTTTCCCCAGAAGGACACGTGGATGATCTCGGTGTCAGGGTCCTCTGGCTCTCCAGCCATGCCCGAGGGCATGGACACTCTCCTTTGCCAAGAATCCCAGAATCATGGTGTTTCAGGATAAAGGTTTTGGACCCAGTGACCAGTGGAAAGGTCTTGATAAGAACATCTCTGAGCTACTCTGCATTCATTTACGGTAGAGCACCATAAATGCCACCAGCTGCTGGGAACTGAGGCACGGGTTCATAAAGGCTGGTGACATCTCACCTAGCTTGAAGCATCCAAAATGCAGATGTGCCATTGAAACTTGACGCTCAGGATCTCTTTAGAAGAAAAGGAGAGAAATGAGCCCTTTCAGGGCTTCAGAAGTTTGTACATATCTTTGCAAATCTAAGCTTTCTTGGGAACTAGCTGGCGGTTTGGAAAGCAAATGCAGGTGACAGCCTCAGCTTCCCCCAGGCAAACCTTCTCACCATTCCTTGCCTTATCTATTCTAAGTTTTTGAAGACTGAGTGGTGGGAGGAGAGGAAAAGGCAGGTTTCAGAGCAAACAGCTGCAATGGGAAGTAACAAGCTGCAGAAGCACCAGATTCTCTTCTGTTGGTGTCAGGGGGAGCTCTGCTTGCATGGGAAGGAGAAAACAGCTCCTACAGCCTGAATTGCTGCTCCGCAGCCCTCACATTGGCAAATCATCAGCCTTTTTGCTCAAAGGCTTGACTGAATTTCAAGTGCAGCTGCTCCAGGCCATGCTGTGATTGATTTCTTTTTCTTTCTTTTTTTTTTTTCTTTTTATTTTTCTCCTTCCAAAGCATCAACTCTTCATGTTGCAGCAGGCTGCCGAGCCCTGATCAGTGACCAAGCACAAGATCACGCTGTGGCCCCGTGCAGCCCATGAATTTTACTAGTGAGGCAAAGATTTGGCACGCCTTCTCTTCTGCAGCTTGGAGACCTGGGACACCACAAATCCTTTAGGTCAGGCTAACCTGCTCTTTTCCACAATGCTGGGTGCATTTCGCTTTCTTGGTGCCAGATGCATCCAGCCTCCAGTCCCAGCAATTCCCCAGCCAGAGGCAGACACAGATGTACCAGAGATACAGCACTGGGCTGGCTTCATGCAGCCCTCAGTCCTTTTCTCCCATCTGAGGAAGAAATCAGCTGGAAGCTAAATTAATTCTTGTCATCCTTGATGTCCATAAAGTAGCTTGCTGGGTGCATCGTGAGATGTTCCTGCTGCGTACGGTCAATCCCACATCCCTCAGCCTGCTGGTCCAGTGCTAGGGTTTCGGCTTTACCCGCCTCAGGTCATGTCTGCTGGTGGGATGCTACATCATATGGACCACAGGGGGATGAAGAGTTCGTACCCTCTGCACACCATGCCAAGGCTGTGGGCCAGGCAGGTATATAGCCAAATGTCATTTTCCCCTCTACATAATACATGCCAGAGAAACCCTGGTGGCTCAGATAGCAAAGTGGCAGCATCTGCTCTCTCCGAGGTGAACCTCCACATCCCTTCTCGTGTCGGACATACTGAGCAGCATGTCCTGTAGCTGAGGTCAGGTACTAGGGACTGATGGCAACACGGGATTAAGGCACAGCAAGGACAGATGCCAGCACGGGTTTGGTCAGCAAAATAGTCCCTCAGTGGAGGTAGCTGCCATGGTGGAGGTCAGGATGCTGAGCCTGTAAATGTATGTCAATGGGCTTCGTATCACCTGAGAATGAGATAGCACCTTAATACTGTTTGTCTACACTGGCTGTTGGGATCCAACTGTCTGAGCATCTCTGCCACCACAGGACGGATAGCAGTCACGGATGTTGTCCAGGGCAGAAGGTGTTCTTCCAGCCAAGTGGCAAAGCATCACACTTAGGAAAGATGCTATGGATCTTCACAGGTGAATCAAACTCTCCAGAGCTCTCCTCTGCCCCTGAGGTGCAAGGGGCAACTCACATCGTTGCTGTAAAACTCCTGCACCCTCTAAAAGAGGATGGTCACATCTAAACAGTCACATGAGACTGATGCCTGAGGCCCAGCGACTCTGAGCTAGGGAGAGGTCTCTTTCACCCATGTGGAGAGCATCCAAAGAACCATGCTCAGCGTTTAATGTCTGAGATAGTCAAGAAGCGAGAGCCAGGAACCTTTCCAGTTTATATATAACTTATAGTGGCCGGCACAGGGTCTCAGCCACTGTTTTATCAGGGCTGAAATCAGAACTGAAGGGTCCAAAAGAAAGAAGCTGTGAAAAAAGAGACTCTAGGCTAGGCTGGTTTAGTCTCAGTTGAAAATATCTTTGAAATGTGGAAACTTGCTCTTCACTTTGAGTTCTTACAGCAAGATGCAGCTTCAGAGCGACAGTGGAACTGAGATCTACAGGTACCTAGATGAGTGCTGAGAGCTGAAATAGCGTTGTGGATCCAGGTCTGTTATCTAAACAGCTTTGGAGAAAGTCAGCACAAGCTGCAGTCTCTTGGCAGGAGAGGACATGTGAATTACTGTGGCTTATGCAGGGTGTTTGGGGTGGCCAGCCCCAGTCTGAACTTCTCTTCAGCTGCACGTAGGCAAGCGCAAACAAACCTTCAGAGCAGGGAGGAAAGGTCGATGGGGGGCAGGTGCGAGAATCGGCAAGAACCTGAATTTCTGGCTCGTCAGAACCCTTCCCACAACCAGGATGGTAACTCAGGGCCCTGCCCTGGTGCGGCAGAGCTCTGCGGTGGATGGTGTGGAAGACCTGGTGAGATCTCCAAGGTGACTGCCACACAGTGCACGTATTCTCCACTGCTAATAGCTCCGGAGAAGCTGGCTTGCCAGCATTCCTCAGCCGATGCCAGGAAAGCCGCGCTGAGTACACAAGGAGTTGGCTCCCCTCCATGATCGCATTAGAGGCACTCTCAGGTCTTCCCAGTTTTCACTGCAGTAGCACATCATCATCCTCTGCTTCGTTGCCCACAACACGGAACAGGGGAGGAGGATTTTGGGGGATCCCACCCCAAGTGTGCTGGACCCTCTTCCCTTCGTTCCCTTCTAAGAGCATCACAGCAGATGTGCACAGCACGGATTAGGCCCATTGACTGAGGACCAACATACACTAGACCAGCACAAACATGTTTTCTATTCCTTGCTATGCTGGGTGAGCTTCCCCTTTTTCTCCACTGGTACAGCAGGGATGAAATCCCTTCTCTGACACTGCCTTCTTTTATGGCATTAGGTAAGTCATTTAATGCCCATGCACTTGAAATATTTTATCTTGGTGGATTCCTGAAGGCTTTATGATAATTAACAGGTCTGTATCTCATCTTCTGCCTGAGGTGGCCCACAAAGACTATTCTGGGTCCTAGTCCAGGGATGGGAGGAGAAAGATTCTGCAGAAACAGAGGAAACATTCCAGCCCATATTCAAGTTTCTGTAGATGTGATTTCATTTTTTTGTTTTCCCTGAAGGAAATTCCCCTCTATTTCTCTGGTGAGTCTAGATGCCTGCCCAGAAATTTTTGAATATTCAGCCAACCTGTTAGACTAGGCTTGATGCCTTTTGCATGTGGAGAACCAGCTGCCGGACAAGGCAGCGATCCTGCTTGCTGTGAGTGAGCAAGATAAGCACAGGCAGCAAAATGCAGCCACTCAGGTTGTGGGAGCCCTCCAGGTCCCATAGTTGTTGGGCTAGAGGATGCTGACATCAGCAAGCCATCATTCCTGGAGAGCGCTCTCATGGCACTAAGATTTACAGGAAAATCCTGGCTATGACATCTGTGTCTATTACATTAACTGAGACCACTGTGGCAGTAGAAAAACTGGAAATTGAGGTGATTTCTAGCAACAACGAAAAGTCCAAATCTGCCCAAATACTTGTTTTTATACTGAAGGTGTTTTTTCTCCATAGGACATTAGAAGAAACATCAGCAAGAGCTTGTCACATCAACAGCAGCGCTTTGACCAGCAATCAGACCAGGAACCTAACAAGCCTCTGCAGTGGCATCCAGGACAACAGCTGCACTCAGGGTAACGAATATGGCCCTGCTTAACCCCAAACGTATCCCGTAGATGGGAACAAAACAAGGGCACTCAACAAGCCCTGTGCTCTCAAGGCCATGGGGTCTTGTCCTGTCTAAAGAATTGCTCCATAGCAATGGATTACCAAAAAGATTATCAACGAATTATCAAGAAAAAAGAAAAAAAAATAATCTTGTTAAGCAATTTCTTGGGTCCATGTCCAGGACCAAAATGAAGTGGGTGAGATGGAAATCCTTAGAGCGACTCCTACAGCTCGCTCTACACCGTAGCATGAAGATCAGGCTCAGAAGGGATAAGTGGTCATACAACCTCAGGCATTGTCAACCCCACACAATTGTCAAATTGTGATGGCTCAACTTTCCCTGCAGGTGTGGCTCAAGCTCCTGCCTGATGGATTATTTTCTTTCTAAGGAGAATATTTCATCCCCTGACTCTAGACTTTCCTTCATGTGGATTAGACCCACCGCGTTTACTCACTCTGGGCTAGTGCAGACAATGATCGAGTGATTCAATCTGCACCCCCTTGGAGGTCTTGCAAACAGGCTGGCAGAGTGATCAAAAATTGGATTAAAATAAGTCGTAGATGAAAAAAACATATTATTACACTTCTAGCCTTGACGTATCTTGCTCTCCTTGGTTTTCCCACTCTACTCCCCAGCTCCACAGCAGCTCCAAAACATCGGTCCTCCTCTGAGACTTTGCCATGTTCCCATTGATGGATGCAGGCACTGAGCCATCAGACATATTTTCCTTAAACAGGGGGCTTGATAATGCCTGGGCTTGTGCACTCTTCTTTACTGGACTAAAATGCGACGCTGTTTATTTGTCAGTAATGATTTGTGAAAGTCAGACGGTTGCCTGGCTTGCTGCCCTCTGGGGATGAGAGAGAGTCTCTCTTCACCCTAGTCTGGGACCAAAAAGCTCCTCTTCTTTTTATCTTCTTTTTATTTATTTATTTATTTATTTATTTTCAGTTTGCCAGGTGCCTCACAGAGCTCTACCCAGATAGGCTGGATCAGGCGAGCAAGCTGAGTGTGATGGACCTTTGCTAACCCAGACACCTCTTTCAGCCTTGCACCACAGCATGGCCAACGAGGATTGCCAAGAGTGTAGAAGTCCCTCATGAGAAGGCAAGACTGGAAGCCACCTGCAGATGCTTCAGGAAAGCTGAGAGGTAACCTGAGGATGACACTTCTGGGATAGCCGTTTTCTAGAGGTGATTCATAACCCCTCTTCATTAGAAACTTGGAGGCTGAGGTTACAGGTTCCCTCCAGCACTGCCCTCCCCTCCAGCTCATTTTGTGTAGCTGTAACCCTAGAAATCCTTGCTGTTTCTTCAAATGTCCAGTCCCCTGAAACTCTTGGTTTCCATACCTCCCCTAACAACAAATTCTTAGGCTGGTAAACCTCCAAAGGTTTCTCAATGCCTTGTTTTTTCTCCCTGTTGAGTTTGCTCAGAAAATCCCCTTGGTCTTCTGCTATGAGACATAAGACAGACGTCTCTGGGCACCTTTTCCTCAGAGGTGTGTCTGTTCTCAGCCCTGGCTACAGATTGTGTGATGTGTTTTCTCTGTGAGTCAATGCTCCTTTGACCCATCTCTGACCCAGGTAGGTGATTTCAATCTAACTATAAACAGAGGCATGATGAGGCTAGGCAGTTTCCATGAAACAAGAAGAGGGATAAGGCAAATTGTCACAAGAAATCATACATGATACTGTTAAAGCCCTGTTGGAGCAAACAGGACGAATCTCCAGAAGCCAAATTCTCATATCAAGTTAGCAAAGGCATAAATTACACAGCAGATGTAACCTGGAGCAATGCAAGTAGGCAAAGATAAGGGGTTGGGTTAAGGTTTCCAAAAAGAGTATAAGGGACTTGGGGAAAAAAAAAATCACTGATAGAGGCCTGGATCTGAGCAAAGATCTCTTCCTCCTGACACCCGAAGCACCTTTACATGAAATGGGAAGAAGAAGTTGAAGATGCTACAAGGATACAGAACAGCACGCGGTGCTGAAAAGAGGATGGATATTCTCAGTTACAGGTGTCTCTAGGGTGTTGCAGAAATCCACACCACGTAACTTTGAGCACCCACAGCTCAGAGGTCTCCATCCAAGCTCTGGGCTCCCTTGGAAGTCAGTGAGGAGAAACAGACACTTTATAGCCACGACTGATCAACTCTGCTTGAAAAGTCTACTTTTAATTATCCTAAATAGTGCCTCATGTGCACTGAGAGCATGAGCAAAATCTACGAGGATACAGAAAGATTCCTACACTGTGGGTGTCCATGTGAGTCGCATGCAGAGCGTTTCTCATTTGCTTCGCATCCTCAAGTCTCTTTTCTCCACAAAAATGTCAATAACAATATTAACATTGGCACGTTCTTTTGCACCTGGCAGCAATTCGGAGCCCTACAAGACAGTGAGAAAGCCCAATCTAAAGGATCCCCAAGCATTATGTCATTCCTAGGAGCTGCAAGTTCCTAAGGAATCACTGGGTTGGATCTAGGTAAAATGCTTAAACACAGGAATTGTTGCCAGGACTCTGGGGTCTTCCTTTCTTTTCCCTTGGTGGTGGGGCTGTGGTTTTTGGCCATAAAGAAAAAGGCACGGAGCTAGTTGGAGAGCAATTAGTTCTGCGACAAAAGAAATTGGCACCATTAGGAGCGCTGCTGTTTCTTTGTGCTCTTGTAGGTTTTCATTAGAAAAAGTAAATATACACATGCAAATCTAAGACAAATCTGTTTGCCTTGAATGGCCGACTTTTTTTCCTAGGCTTAAGTTTTTGCTCTCTGAAGGGAGGAGACAGATTTTATGCTTTTTCAGAAAAAAAAAAAGAAGAAAAAAATAAATATAAGATTTTTCTTCCTGTGAAAAAGAAAGCCTTTCAATGAACATTCCCATTTAATCAAGAAAACATTTTCCATTGGGAAAAAAAAAAATAAATTGCTGAGGGAAATGTCCTGACCAGCTGCTACGATGCATCTTGCCACTTCAGCGGGGCGCTTGCAGTTTTAATTAGTGGTTAAGATACTAATGTGTTGCTCAGTTCTCTGATGTGAAACTCTAGTAAATGATTACTCCGACCACCTGTCGGATCCTGGTTTCTTCTGTCACTTCTGTGTCTCACTGAGGTTGAGCAGCTTCTAGGGATCCGCAAACCCTTTTAATCGCCGTGACCAAAGACGGTCTTTTGATCGTCAGCACAGCAGTGCTGGGGGTGTAGAAGAGATCAATTAGTGAAACAACAGATTGCTTTCCCCTCTCTTCTTCCACTGGCAGAGCTTCCAAAATGGGAGCCTTTACATGATGTGGTGAGAAAGACCATCAGTGCTATACCTTCGCTCTGGCCTTGGTCGTTCCCAAACACTGAGGCCACCGTAGAATCATAGAGTCATAGAATGGTTAACGTTGGAAGGGACTTTGAAGACCACCTAGTTCCGATCCCCCTGCTGTGGGCAGGAACACTGCTCTCCCACCAGACCAGGTTGCTCCAAGCCCCTTCCAACCTGGCCTTTAACAGATCCAGGGGTGGGGCATCCACAACCTCTTTGGGCAACCTGTGCCAGTGCCTCACCGCTCTCGTGGTGAAGAATTTCTTCCTTATATCTAATCTAAATCCACTCTCTTGCAGTTTCAAGCCATTGCCCCTTGTCCTGTCACTACAGGCTCCCGTAAAAAACCCTTCTCCAGCTTCCCTGTAGCCCCTTTCAGGTATTGGAAGGCTGCTATTAAGTTACCCCAGAGTCTTCTCTTCTCTAAGCTGAATAACCCCAGCTGCCTCAACCTGTCCCTCACAGCAGAGGTGCTCCAACCCTGTGATCATCTTCGTGGCCTCCTCTGGACCCACTCCAGCAGATCCATATCCATCCTGTATTTTGGGCTCCAGAACTGGACACAGTACTCCAGGTGGGGCCTCACGAGAGCATAGAGCGGGAGGAGCACCTCTCCCACCCTGCTGGTCACACTCCTTTTGATGCAGCTCAGCTTTCTGGGCTACAAGTGCCCACTGCTGGCTCATGTTGAATCTCATGTCGACTAACACACCTGAGTCCTCCTCATCAGTGCTGCTCCTAATCTGCTCTCTGCCCAGCTAACATTTGTGCTTCAGATGGCCTCGACCCAGGTGCAGACGTTATACTTGGCCTTGTTGAACTTGATAAGGCTGGCAAGGGCCCAACTTTCAAGCCTGTCAAGGTCCCTCTGGTCTGACTCCCAGTTGGCCAACTGGTTGTATCTCAGAGCCCAGAGCAGAAAGGTGGTTGAACTGACTTTGGTATGATTCAATGCATCCATGCTTTAGATACTTCAGAAGGGGAAATGTCTTATTACCAAGATAAGCAACACCTGGGCAAAAGGGCCTGAACCACATTAGAAGGAAAAAAAAAATCAAATTAAGAGAGAAATCAGGAAGCAATAAATAATCGTTGCAGAGTAAGGCTCGAAATGGGTAAAAAAATCAAATAAAAGGCCCACTTCCCATCTCTGCTCACATAGTGCAAGACACTGGGAGATTCACGGGGTGCTTGTTCAAATACAGCAAAGAATCACAGCATCCCTCATGGCCTTAAAGAAATGTATTTTTTTTCACAGTGGTTGGTCAATGGCCCAATAGGACAAGGCGATGCATGATCCAACCTTGCCCCTGAAATCAAGATTAAGCCTTAAATTATACTATCTCAGTCTTATTATTAATTATACTGTCTCAGTCTAATTTTCCTGGAAGTAGCATGGGAAAGCATCTCTAGCCTTTCCTTCATCAGCATCAGAGCTATTTAAAAATACATTTCATCCGCATCTGTCTGTGTTGGTGCTTGACAGAAAGATGCACAGCAAAATCCTGGATTTTATCAGAAATCAAACAAACAGTTCCAAAAGGCTTAAGTTTCCAGTTTCAGCCACAACAAAATCAAAATACTGAGAAAAATTCTCAGCAAAATCTAGATCAGTCTCTTCTGGGCTAAAATGTTAACGGGGCAAATGGAGTCTGCTGTTGGTGCAAGGATGCTGCTCAGTGGTGTGCTCTTTGCACCAAGAGAGCTTGAGCATCTGCTCTTCAAAACAAGCTTAGCAGATGGAATAAGGGATTCTGCGTTGGGTTAATGCTTTTTTTCAAATCTTCCTGAGGTGCTGAGACAAAGGCAAAGCTCTTCTGAAAGCTAGGACTTAAAAGTCTCTTGAAAAATCAGAATAAACTTCTCTGGATAATCTGGCCTGATGTTTGTAAAAATAATCTATCTAAAAGTGCCTTTGGGAGTAACAAAGCACACAGTTCCGTAGGGGAATGTGCGTATTTCCATGTGTGTGTGTGTGTGCATGTATTATTTTCCTTTATTTGTTTTCACACTCGTCTTCGCCGTTGTTACTGTGCTTTGGAAAAAAAAAAGAAATCAGACAAGTATAAACTGCCAGCAGCCTTTTAAAATAACATTTAGAAAGGATTTGGCTGACTAAGTGCAGATGTCTCCACTGGAACTAGTCACCTTGGGCTCCCTTGAGCGCCAGCGGAGATCTGCTTAAAATAGATGGGATTTGTCTTTGTTAGTGAATGAGTTATTGACGGGGAACCCCTCTGGCCCTGGGCAGGCACCGGAGTGATGGTCTGCCCAGGCACACCTTCGGCTCAGCCTTTCTCAGGCTGTTCCTAGGCATGGGTCAGCAGTAGGACAAGCCATCCCTGATATGCTGCTGGGATGGAGCCTGTTGGAGGTGAGAAGAGTTTAATGGTAAGGAGAAGTCCAGGCGCTGGCAGTGTTTAGCAGACTAGAGCCGTTGTTGCGTTGACTCGAGTGCCAGGCGTGATTTATCTCCTCCTCAAACAGACATGTAAACAGGGCACATGAATCATGCCTTAAAAGTGCCTGTTTTTCCTCAGAGGCTATAAAGTGAGCCTGGGATATGACCTCACAGGGAGTGGTTCCCACTCCTGTCACTGGCAGCGTCGTGGGTGAATTTCCCTCCTTCCTCCCACACCTCTGCATCCTCTCCATCAGCCTGCCTCAGAATAGCTGTTTGAAACATCAATCCCTTTCCTTTCCTTTCCTTTCCTTTCCTTTCCTTTCCTTTCCTTTCCTTTCCTTTCCTTTCCTTTCCTTTCCTTTCCTTTCCTTTCCTTTCCTTTCCTTTCCTTTCCTTTCCCTTTTTTTTTTCCTTGTTAACCACTGCACTTGGTGTTTATAAAGTCCACAGACACAGCTTTACACAGGGACAGATGTTCCAGATAAGCCATAACCTCCTTAACAAGCACGTCAACCAAGTTTTCCTTCCAGTACTGTATCCGCCAGAGCCAGAGCCCTGCGGTGGGGAGGAGCAGATCACCTGGCCGGGTGGGAGATATTTTATTTTGCTGCTGCTGCTTGCCTCTGTGCAAAATCCACTTTGCTGATCGCCAGGTTCTCCTGCAAATCGCCATGACCCCTGCACATGACACCCCATCGCCTGCCCCTGGATAAATGACTTGCTGATGCCTCCATCACAGCCAAGCCTCCCTGCTACACCTGTCGGGTTTTTTTCAGTGTGTACAAAGACATTATCATTATTTATGAGAAGAAAAAAACCAAACATTTTCTGTATTTAACCACCTCTGTTCCCTACAGTTGAAAGCTTTTCTAGAAATTCCCTTTGGATTCAGGCACCAGCGTGCACCAACAAGCCTGTAAAACAGCTAATGAGTTTTTATCTGTTTGAAAACAGATTCTTTGTGGGGTGAGCTTGGTGGAGGGATTACGATGAACACCGCATGCTCGCATCCTGATCTGGAGGCTGGACTTGTGTACCAACCAGAAGCAGAGGGCAAAAAATGTCTTTGGGATGGGGAGGGTTAATGGCTCTTAGTAGAGAGTTGTGAGGAGGAAGGTGAGACCGGAGCAAGACTCTGGGGTGATAATTAAAGGCAAGTGGAAACCAAAATTGTGAAAGAAACCTGAACTCAGGCGGGTTCAGCCTGCATTTATACTCTGTAGGTGAACTGGCATTATCCGTGTGAAGACGAGGAAAGGGGAATTTAGTTGGTAGAAGCAAAAGGAGTAAGATTTTCTGGCTCTGGGAATCCTCTGCCTCTGCCATCACAGAATATTCTTGATCGTGACTTTTGGACTTTTTCTTTCCAGATGCTGCCAGGAGCTCTGGGTTCAGTGTTGCACTGAAAAAGGCTGTTGCTCTGTTTTTGGAAACGAGATGCGTGCAACTTGTCATCACTAGCCTAAGACCTTATTTTCTCCGTTTTTGGCTTTACTGACTAAAGGCTCAGCACTCGGCTGCTTTCCCAGCAATCACTAGGTGACTCGCTTAACCTACATTTGGTGTGATCTTGCTTGCGAGGAACTCTACTCTGCAGTGGCAGTATGTGAGCTTCTGTGATCCTAACCTTTAGCTTTTGTCCATGTTGTTTGACACTTCAGGCCTGACTGGGTCAGTACTGACAACAAAGCTATGGCCCCATGGTCCTGCTCAACTTTCATGGCCATTGCTCATCTTGGCTTCATCCCACCAGGTACATGAGAGACACCGTGGTAATCAGCTTGTCTCACCAGGCTGATTCCATCATTGGCAGGGAGAGTGCCTCCAGACAGCTCCCAATCCACTCAAGATCTAAAGGTGCCCCTCAATCCATTGGTCATAAGCAGAGCAAGCTCACCCCTGATATAGTCGCCTCAGGGTGACTGCCTGTCACACACACATTAGGGAAAAAAAAGGACATTAATACATCGCATTTCCAAGGCTGATCTAAAGCTACCCATATCCAAGCAAGTCGAGGGGTCATGTAGAATTGTAGAATAGAATTATAGAATTATTTTGGTTGGAAAAGACCTCAGAGACCATCGAGTCCAACCGTTAACGTAGCAATGCCAGGTCCACTGCTAAACCATGTCCCTGAGCACCACCACATCTACAACGTTTTTTAAAATACCTCCAGGGATGGTGACTCCACATCACCCTTTTACATCATCTCTTTGTTGCTTCTCATTCTGAAGCTGGGAAAACCAACGCTGCATTTTCTTTTGAGCCCTTCATGCTATTTCTTTCTACCGCAGCAGAATGACGCAAATTCTCCCAGCGTCGGCAGCCCCGGCGAACCGCCTGAGACACAGCAAATGGACCGAGAACTTTGGCCGCTGGAAATCGAGCCACCCAGCTGACGTCAGCTGGACTATGCTGGGGTAGGATCTCTTACTGAGAGACCGTCTCAGAATACCACCCGTCTCACGATCACAATACATGATTTGTACCCACTAACATCCACTCAGATATGGCTATCAGCACGTGCCACTATCAAATTACTGTTTCCACAGTTAGAAATACTCAGAGGGGCACTGAGCATTCTGGTGCACATCCAGGCAAGTGATTTTTTGTGTTGTTGTTGATGCATATACACTTGTCTGCGCCTTAAATTTAGCCCAGGGTGCAGGCTGCCCGCCAGATTGGATGCCTCCTGAAAAAGGGACGCCCCAAACCATCTGGAAGGAATGGGCTTTGTGCTGCAATAATGGGGTGAAATTCTGTCTTGAGTTATACAGAAAAGCCTTCTGGCTTTTATAGAGAGGAATAGCTCACGCCAAAAGATTGCTGAATAAATAGTGGATGTAGCAAACACTAATTTTCTACAACCTGGCATTTCAGGGACTCTGGAAGACCTTTTGGTTAATAACACAAGTTTCACGTTTAAGTTTGCAAGGCCACCAGCTGGTTCAATTGCTTTCCTCTAACTGATGACTGATTTTTACAGAGCTTGCAGGCACTGGCTGGCTTTAAAACCTCAACTGAAAGTCAGATTTGTCTCAAATTTTCTGAAAGATTCCAAACTCCTTGAAAATTACAGTTGCAAGGGAAAATACATGCATGAACACACACATGTAGGCACATAACAAAACAAGTTATAGAATCATAGAACTGTTAAGGTTGAGAGGGACCTTGAAGATCATCTAGTTCCAAATGCCCTGCTGTGGGGAGTGGTCTTATTTCTTTAGAGGTTGTCTTATTCTTTAGAGGTGGTCTTATTTTTTAGAGGTTGTCTTATTCATTAGAGGTGGTACTATTTCTTTAGAGGTTTTCTTATTCTTTAGAAGTGGTCTTATTTTTAAGAGGTTGTCTTATTCATTAAAGGTTGTCTTATTCATTAGAGGTAGTCTTATTTCTTTAGAGATTGTTTTATTCTTTCGAGGTGGTCTTATTTCTTTAGAGGTGTTCTTATTCTTTAAAGGTGATCTTATCTCTTTAGAGGACCAAATTTAAGAAAGAAAAAAAAAAGAAAACCACAACTTTTGGACAGCTTAGACACATTTCATGATTCAGCCTTTTATTCGGTAGTCAGAGATTAGAAAATAAACCTGGATGGAGGTATGGGAGGGATATTACACCACATATATTTACAATGGCATTTCTCTCACATCCCCTGAAATATCAGAGTTTTGGCCACCATGGAGACAGGAATTGGAGTAAAATGACCACAGCTGGGTTCAGCTGAGCAAGCCTTCTCTTCTGCTTGTGAGAACTGAGAAGCAAGAGCAATGACATCCCACGATTACCGCCGCAAGACACTCAGCCCTGCAGTCACAGTCTCCGATCTCCCAAAGCAGATCTCCCCAGTGGGTAATGAGACCTAATTGGCAGGTAACGAGAAGGGAAACAGGCCTCAGAAGGAGAGAAGGGGAAATGTGGCCTCTGCCATCTGGAAAGCTGGTCACTCAAATAAACCCCCCAAAACAAAGACCTGCAACAGGAAACCACTTCTATCAACACGGTCAACAGCCCAAGATATGAGCCAAATGTCTGTAACTATAAGCAGGGCCAAACTTAGTAAAGCGGATGGAGGAGGGATGAAATCAAAGAGGAACAGCTTTCACTCCTCATGCAGGAGAGGATGCATCTCAGGTTTCCAGGAGGCTCCTGGTGAACATTTTCTCGGGATCTTGTTATGTTTGCGCAGTACCTGAGGGGAAGATGGACATGTTTCCTGTCCCTTGTGTCTGCCCCTTCACCCACCTTCTAGTGCTGCCTTATCCTTTTCAGAGCACCTAGAAGGAAAATGGATAGTGACACCATTGTCTTTAGGCATTGGTCTGGAAGCACTTTGCTTCCCCACATGCAAGGTGATGGTGATTAAATATGTGCCAAAGGATTTGGGCTTCTCTTGAAGCCTCAGGAGAGGATGATGACCAGGAGATCCTTGCTTCTGATGGTCTCAGCCTATCTGCTCGGCATGCACCATGTTAATATGCAGTTCCCTGAGAGAGCTACTTTGAGCTGAGACAATTTGGAAGACTTTCTGAAGATTTGCAATGGTAGAAGGCGGAGGACATGTGGATGTTGTGGATGCGTGGGAGAAATCTGGCACCGTGATGTGCAGCACACAGCTCAGGAGGGCAGAAATGCCTTGAGGAACCAGCAAGGATTTACCAACGGGGAACATAATTCTGAGTAAATTGGGTCTTTTGGCTTGCATGTGACTTTAATGACGACCCATTGAGATGTTTACGTTTCCTTCTAAAAACACCACTGCCATAACTCAGATACTTCCCATCTAATTTTACCTACTACAGCACCTAAATTAGTAGCAGAGTTTTGTGGCAGCCCCTATCCACCACAAAGGGCAAGGGATGGGCTCTGGAGGATGAACTAGCCCATCCCTAAATCATAACTCCTGTTTGAGGAGCCTTCGTTGAATACTAGGAAAGGCTCAGCTGACTAGAGTTAGACCTCTTGGTACCTCTCCACATTGTGGGGGAGAATGTCTTCTCGTCCACAAACTGCCTTCAAGCTGTTGGCTTAGATGGAAAAGTCTTCAGTAGCTGAACTGACATTCTTTGGTGTATCCCAATGTCTCCCAGTTTAGAAGGCTGGCCAGATGGAGGACAAAATGACACAGTCCCTTGTCAAGAAAGACAGCAATTCGATGGCCAAGGGTGACATCTGGTCATAAACTGCCCTCAAGAGAACATATTCTTGATCATGGCTCCCACTAATGGGTGTCCTTGCTAATCAACAACTTGTTCAGCCTTTCCACTGTGAAGAAAGGGCTCTGAGGACTGCAATGCCTGAGTGTGGATTTATGTTTGTAAAATAATATATGTTAACAAACCCCAGAACTCATGCAATTTTCATTCCAGGAAATCTCAGCTGAAAATAAACCAATGATCCCTTACCCTCTCCTTTGCCTCCAGAATGGACAGTGGGTATCTATTGATCATGATTTGTGCATTCCTGACCAGTGCTGTGGCAAAATGATCCCACCCGTTCCCAGTGATGGGGCAGGTGAGGCAGTTCTGTTTGAATCCTGATGGTTTTCTCCCCAAGGGCAGGTATAAATGACAATTCTTTGGGCTTGTTGATGGTATTTGGGTTCAAAATCAATAGTTTCTAGAAAACCACAGACAAAAGCATCCCCAGCCAGACCTTCTGGGCACGCAGTTCAGTTCATCACTGCTGGAGTGAGGGGAACCAGCCTGGAGATCATGAGCTCATGTCTTGCCTGGGTTAGGGAGGTATCCTCAAGGAGACGTCAAATGGCATTCACCCATTTCATTTTGGCTTTTTCTTTCTTTTTTTTTCAAGTGCCATAGCTACAAGCTATTTGAAAAGATGTTACCCATTCCCTATCCTCCCACACATCATCTCCTGGTGAGCACAAAAGGTTAAGTGAATTTGGCATGTGTAAACTTGGACCTGGCGGGATTTGAGAGTTCGTAACAAAACCTAAAGACGAGTGTGCTGCCCGGGTGGGATTTTGTTCCAAAAGGCTGTGTACGGTTCCCCGGGGCCGGGGCAGGACACGGAGTGTCTCGCCTGATTCTGGGAAGATGTCCTGCTGAGCTGGAGGCATTTCAGTGCGAAGCTGATTCCTGTGCTTTAAAGGGCAACATCTTACTTGAACTATGCAGCATCAGAGTCTTGCCTTTGGCCTGGGTGTAGGGGACTGAGGTCTACCCAGAAGAAAAAATCAAGGCTGTGACAATCACAGTGTGGCTTTTTATGGTAAGTAGGGGGGGAAAACTAATTTTGGGAGCTGTAATTTTCAGCCCCCTGCCCAGTCTTGAGCCACTAGTCACAGAGGCAATCACCCTTATCCCATCACAGCATATGAATGGAGCAGCACCTTCAAGCCATGTAAGAGACTGTCCAGATCTTGATGTAGCTGAGAATGGAAAAAGAGGGGAAACAAAAAGCTTGATGGAAGAGGAGAGAGGAGAACAGTGATCATGAGCTCTGGGAAAAAAATCCATAAAGCTGGGAAAGAGAAGAACTGAAAGAAGAAGATCAATGGATCAGGGTGAGATGAATACTGTGTAGACCTGCAGCTCAGAACAACAGCTGGGAATTGGAATCTGTTCCCTCCTCTGACACAGATTCATGGGGTGACCATGGTCATGTCCCTTCGCTGTTCAGAATGTTAAGCTCTCTGGAGTAAAAAGAACACGTAAAATTAGCCGGCACGGGGGAGTTCAACCTCCTCTGCTAGTCAGGAGGAGATGTGGGGCAGGAAAATAAGTAAATAAACAAAGAGCAGTGCCAAATAAACAAGGGGCAAAGAAACTTTTGACTTAGATTTTGACACCGAACCCTCAGTATCTCTTGTGTCCTAAGAAGGCAAATGATTTGTAAGAGCTCTGATAAACCCTTCTGGCTTCATGCAGCCACATGTGAGCACACGGGTGTGTGCAAGATGTAGAGCTGCTGATCAGCTTTAACCCTGCACTTTTCTCAGTTGGAAACAAATGCACACTCTTTGCTTTCCATTCACTGGTTTTACAATAGTTTGAAATTAGATTGATGAGGTGTTTCTTTGCCAGCATCATCTATCTTGGTCTAATTACACAGTCTGTGCTAATTGCAGGAGACAACCTATAGAACCACAGCATTCTTCTGGGCTTTGAGGGGGAAACGTATGGGGGAATTCATGCTCCTGATCACTCCATCTCTCCCTCCTGCTCATTTTCTCTCCCCTGGGTGATTATACTCCTGAAATGGTAATTAAAGGATTGCAAAGACAAGGGGACCTGGTAGAGAAAGAGCCTCCCAGGCTCTTGAGAAGAGTCATAGTTCTGCAGCCTGGCTAACAAAACACAGAACAAAGAGCTGGTGGGAGGTAACCCAGTGATGCAACAAACTCAAGGCAAAGTGAGAAACTGCATGTCCTGCAATGTGTTCTCCTTGGTGGTGACGTGACTGGGAAGGTATTCGCTTCTCTGCTTAGATAATATAGCTTGAGACACTGGGGAGATGCACAGATACATCTAACCCCTGCAAAGCTGCTGCTGGAGGTGAGCAATACTGAGGGTGTCACCAGGCCTGGCTCCCTCCACAGTCCCCCAGTTCATCCCAGTAACCTGGAGCATGGAGGGGAGGCTGAAGGATATCCAGGGTTTGCTTGCTGGTGGTCACTAGACCTGCTCTTCTGGGCATCCCTGGATGGGACCCAGCTGGTGACCTGCACCTCTGCTCCTCTCTCCCCTTTGGAGAGCAAAGGGATGAAGGAACTTCCTTGGCTTGTGCCTCTTCTCCTGCAGCTCCCAGCTGCAGCCAGCCAGCACAGCGGGATGCTTCGAGCCGTTTGCTGCCATCTATGGCCAATAATAAATAATGCAAAAGCAGGTAGAGAGCTGGAGTCTGGCTGCAGACTGTGCTTTTTTCAGCCTTGCACCTCTACAGGGGTCCTTCTTTCCCAGTGGGGCCAGAGCTGGCCACTCCATGGCTGTGGTGAGGCAGGGAAGTGCTCTCTGACAAAGAATTTAGAGCAATCCTTTCCTTCTGTCCTGGGATCCACAGGAGACCAGGGTTCTGCCAGTCATTTGACTCGGAGCCCACCAATAACAACTATTAAATGTAAAGATAGGAGAGACAGGAACTACCTGTGATAATCAGGGGGCTGCAAATGATGCTGTAGAGCAGAATTTCTGTCATTCTGTAGGACCAACACGCATACACTTGTCCTTTCCAGTGCAGAAGGCCTTTAGTAGAAAATTCTACCCCTTCCTCTTGGTGTCGTTTCTCTCTCTTTGCCCTTTCACATCCTGATGTCTCCAGAGCAGATGCCTGGAGCGCTCTGATTTGAGGACTATTATTGCATCAGCATCCCCCAAACTTCAGAGACCTATTTAAAATGTACATGGAAGGTTTGAAGGTGGTGATTTTGTCCTGGCAATCTTGGCACCAGATCATATATCATAGATTCATATATCATCTCTTTGGGTTTGGTTTTTTTTGGTGTTCTGACTATAGCTGCAGAAATGCAAGTGCTTGATCTGTTCTGGCATTTTTTAGAATGTCAGAAGTCACAGACACATCTTTAATGATCTTGGGGGATAGTTGTTCAGAACAGCTTACACCTTTGCAGCAACCCTTTAGCAAATTTTTCCTGCTCTTTGAACCCATGCAACAAACAGGGGGACAAAAATTAGGTCCTCAAGCCAGCTTGGTGAACACCTGGGCACTGGCAAATGGGAACACTGGGGATCTGGATCTTCTATCAAGGTCCCTCTGAACACTAGGCTGTACATCCCAAATCAGGGTTAAAACACCTCTTCCTCCCCATGACCCCACATGCCAGAGGCAGCTTGCGGAAACTTTGACACCTGCTGAAACCCATAAAAACCAAGTGATTCGGATAATGCTGTGGATCTGCCAGAGATCCTGCTGGCAGTTTGTAATAAAGCAGTAATGCTAAGGAATAAAACTGTCACCATTGCCCCAGCAACCAGGGAAACCCCCCTTTCTGGACTGCAAGGTGAAGCTGGGGTCCTGTTGTGCTGTAATCCACCATCCACATCCTATCCTGCTGGGAAAGCCTTCGTGTAGTCTGTGTTTCCCAGTGCAGTGAATATAAAATCAGGCCTCATGCGCTTTTCTTGCCAGCTCTTAGCCCATGCATGGGGTCTAGGGGCCTACATTTCAGGCATGATGACCAGGAGGACCTTGGTCCCTGGACAACTCTTTCATTACATGAATTCCTCCTGCCCATAACAATATGATCTCACATGCCAGAGACCTGCTACCTGCTCCCTGACTTGGTGTGAGAATCACCTGCAAGCAGAGAAGCTGAGAGGTTCGTGAATATATCTGCTTCAGGGGCTGAGAACGTACAGGGGACCACTGCTGTTGGCTGAGACTCCACAAAGCCATGTTCTTTCACCGTTACACAAAGCGTGGAACCATTAACTGATCCCGCTTAATGCAAAACCCGTCGAGGAACAAAATCTGTGTTGCACCACATGGCTGATACAAAGGGTATTTTGGTGAGCTGATGCTGTGCAGGGAGCCCTTCACCCTCCAGGCTGGTCTAGGGAAGCCCCAAAGGTGACACATGACAACTGGAGACATTCAGATGGAAAAACCGGACACTTCTAGGACATACTTCCTTCCACCTTCTTTACACGGTGAGCACTGTGCATAGATAACCTGTCTGTATGCGTGGGTGTGAACAGCGTGTTTGAGTACGTGATGTGGGCTTGGAGGTTGGGTTGCTAGAAATGCACCTGAGCTGCTCTACCAGCAAATGCACTTTTCCTGCAGCACAGCCAGAATCACCAAGGGCTTTCTAGGTTCCTCCCAAGACACCACCATGGGGCTCGGTGCACGCAAGGTGAGCTGAGAGCCAATGCGGTGGCCAAAGGACGTATCTCCCACACAGTGGGGAATCTTCTTCAGTCCCTGTGAGAGCCCAGGCAGCGCATCTGACTTTCCAAGGGCACAAGTCTTCTCTTACACCTCTCCAACAAAACCACAACTGTGAGTTGCACCAGAGAAAGCAGAAACTCAACTGACAGACTACAGCATCTTTCTTAACATTAAACAAATAACACCATCACTGATCAAATTCGTTTTCCTCTTCTAGTGAGTGATTTCATCCCCACGCAGACTTCTGCTCACCTTTGCAGAGGACACTAAACAAATAACACCATCACTGACCAAATTCGTTTTCTTCTTCTAGTGAGTGATTTCATCCCTACGCAGACTTCTGCTCACCTTTGCAGAGGACATGCCACCCATTCCCAGTTCCTCCTGGGCTGGGCCATGCTTGGAGTGTGAACATTCCCTCCCATTCACTGCAAGACAAGAACCTGAAGCAGTAGAGTCTCTATGCTCTTGGTATCCAACCTCTCTCCTTCCTTCTTGCCCAAGAGCCACCGGATGAAGCTGATAACACAGCCCAATTTAACAGGAAGATATTTAGGCTCCCAAGGCTGTTTGCCCTCCCATCTGTCAGAGCTGTCACCTTCTCTCCATTGCATCACACCTTCTCTCCAAGTGCTTAGTATGGCTAAGTCAGAGGATCCCTGGGATGGACTGAATTCAACTCATGGACATGTGAATTGGGACACAGATACTTAGGCATGGCTGGAGGTCCCTCCAGAAGACACTCTTCACCCCCATTTTAGCTCTTCCCAACAGGTGGAAAGCCTTCTCCACCACATACCTGCTTTTCACACACTGGGGACATTGCAGAGCTGTGCGCCCGGATGGCTGGGTGTGGGTGCTCATCTGAGAGGTTTTCAATGTCCTGCTCAATCTGTGCCTTAGTGCCTAGATATGTGTTTGCCTTCCTGTATCCACTCCAAATGTTTGCATCCCTCCCGTGCTTGAAACGGGTTCCTGGTGCAAGTGCCACCGTGCGCACCCATGCTGTGTGAGCACGGGGCTGCCCGCGATCATCTGGGAGCTGCGCAAGCGAGCGTGTGGTGCCTCCCTCCCTCCTTCCTGGCTAGGCAGGAGAAAGCATTCCCAGTGTGGATGGCCGCTGCTAATGGCCCAGGAATCCTCAATGCAGCTGTTTGTTCTGGCACGGGTGCAGCAGCGAGGTCCTGAAGTCAGTTGAACCGCATCGACTTCCCTGCCAGGGTCAGATTTCAGAGGTATGCGATTGGGGATGCCCCCACTGAATGCTTCCAGCACCTGGCCTCCACCCCCTTCGCCGAGCTTGCCATCACTTCTGCTCAAGGGAAACCTAAGCCTTTTCAACACGGGCAGGAGAATGCGGCTGCCAGGAAAGTGATTTACAGCCCTGTGAAATCCCATCACCCAGCCAGCCCACGAGGCAACAGTGCTGCTATTGTGACAGCCAGTTTGGCGATAGCAGAGGACCCTTGGGCCAGCCCCTCTCCCTCTATTCCCTTCCCCCGCTTCCCCAAACCCAAGTCCCACGGCCCTGTGACCCTCTGACATCTGGGGGACTTGGGTAGCAAAGCACATAAATGGGTCTGGCCAGGTTTCTCTGAGCCACTGAGTTTGGTGTGGGCACCGTAGTGCTTCACCTCGGAAATCAAGGAAAATCAAACTAGGATGGAGTGGCTGCTTTACCTCCACAGCACCAAGGAACCACCATGTTCTTCCAGCTCAGTTCAGCCCACGCCATGGGGAAGCTCATATCAAGAACAGAGCTGGCGGGGAGAGATAGGCTCCTCCACAGGACTGCTAAGCCCTCTTCAGACCTTCTTATGGCAAGAAGTCCTGCACATCATTATCTGCTGTGGGACGTTCTGCCTGCTCAGCTTCAAACCATTGCTGTGGGGTAAAGGATAGTGATGTCCACACTTGCCTCAGACCTTAGAGGAGCTGAAAGATGGTTTGTGGATGCCCTCGGTCTGCTCTGGCTTTTGAAGCATCCAGGTGTACCCAGTGTACTAACTCAGCTCAGTCACGTTTTTACTCCAAGTGAAATGAATCTGGGCTGTTTGGATCAGAAAGTCAAGTGGACCTCCGTGACAAATCTGGGCACAGCAGAGAATGTGGTGAGAAATGATCATCTTGAAGGACCATCTAGACTGTTGGCGACCAGAATGTTTCCAGAGCCCATATGTGACTGTGAACACAGAGATGTCCTGGCTGCTTAGGGAAAAGAAGTGTGTGCCCAAGAACTCCCCTCAGGAGATTTATGGTAAAGCCAGGTGTAGGAATCAGCCTTCTCCATCTTATCTCACCAGCCTGCCTTGATTAGCAAAGCTCTGCATGTGTTCTGGTAAAGCTGGAAACTTCTTCATACAAAACTCTGTGGATGCTAAAAGCTTAAGGGAAGACTGGACAAACTAAAAAACAAACAAACAAAATAAGCTACTCAGGTCCTGTATGGCCATGGGAAAAAAAGTCTTCTCAGAAAGTCCCTGAACTTTGCATGGTTTGGGTATTGGAAGGAAGCATTGCGTTATGTTTGACCTGTTCTAGTTTTCCAAAGCCATCTGCTCTGGACCACCTACGGAGAGGAGACTCAGGACCCTTTGGTGAGCTGTAGGGATGCTCTTCATTAAAAAAAAAAGCTGTGCAGATTAGTCTTTCTGCTGGCTGCTTTCTCGGGTATGAGCTTTCCTTCTCCAAAGACCTGGAACAAATGTATCTGGAGCATTGCACCGAGCAGGAGAGGCAATTGCTGTGTTGTCTGTGTGTCTTGAGAGGCTCCCAGGAAGGATCAAGTGCCGCACTGAATGCCATGTGAACACAACAAAGATCTGAATAGGCTTTCCTCCACCTTACTTCAGACACTGAAAGCATCTGCAAGTTGGGTGTTTCATCTGAGCTAGTGTCTGCAGGCTGCTTTCAGCCAGCTGAGAGAAAGAAATCAGTACTGGATGAGGAAACCTCAGTTCAGGAGAGGTTTTGACAGCTGGATACTCCCTCCGTGGCCTCCAGATGTGTGGGCTGGGGTGAGCACCTCAGAGAGAGGTGGTCATCTTTTTGACATCTAGAGAAAGCAGAATTACCTCAGAGTGGAAGACAGCACAGCTCCATCCACCTCCTCTCCCTGCTGGAGCAAAGTCCCCAGGGCTGAACCGTAGGCTGAGGGGAAGATCCATGTGCACGTGCCCATCCCAGTCAGCACCTTGTGCAAGACAGAAGGACCCCCTGACATTTCAAAAGAGTGAGGAGGTGGGATGGAGAGACCAAGGAGCTTCTGGTACTGCAAGGTATGGAGGATTGCAGCACGAGAAGAGAAAAGAAGTGGCAGCGAGGCAAGGACCAACCCGTTTCATACTGGGAAGAGAGACAGAACTCCCACCAGACACCAGCCTGGCGTGGTCCTCATGGTCATATATCCTTGTCACAGTCAAGGTGTGGGGACCTGCTCTGGTGGGTTTGATGCTGCAGGTCCCCGCACTGCAGCCTGGGATGATTAGCTACATGTGTACCTCTTATTTTGCCACATACCAGATGCACAGAGGATCTGTCCTCTGCACCAGGTTTTGTTTGAACTCTCGACTTTGTTCCAGTGTCTGGGCCGCCCACATGTGTGTGGGACTGTTCCTGTTTAAAGAAAACATTTCATGGAGGGTTTGAAGGTGGATTTCAGCAGG
>NW_009721109.1:57761-63168 GCF_000703405.1 Apaloderma vittatum
CCTCTGCAACTGTAGCGCTCCCTCCGCTTCCTTCTCCCCCGCTGCCCTCCCTGCCCTCAGAGGGCTTACAGAGCAGATAGCTTCTGCTTCACAAATATCGTAGTGACCCCCTAACTATGCACCAAAGAGACCTGTCACTACAGATGGGAATCCCGTCACCAGAAAATGGTGCTGTGCCATTAGAATGACACCCAAGCAAAGCGCCTGGGATGCTGCCAGGAGAGCAAGACGCAGAATCTCTGTGGTGGTGCCTCCGTGTCTCTTTGTCCTTTTCTCTTGAGCCTATCACGGGGCATTCTGGGCTCTGGGACTGCTGAAGCTCTGCATGAGCTGGACACTAAAATATTTTATGTTTGCTGAGCACACCTATTTCCCTGATCCTTCCTCAATGCCAGTTACACCACGAGAGCGGAGCAGTGACGACGGGCTGTTGGGGTGCATGCTGTGTGCATGCACCCCATACCTCTTGTAGCAGACCTGCTTTGCATGATGTAAGTTGCTCCATAAATCCTTCATGGAAGAGTAAGAAAACTCAAAGGTGACTGTGTAACCATCAGTTTTTGAAGGCTGCAGACTCTCCGGGGTGGTGTTTGCCGCTCTTCTTCCTGCAGCTGCCAGAAGTCATGCACAGAGGTGATGTAGGTCTTAATTTTAAAGATCATAGCCCAAAAATGTCACTGCTGCGAGGCCAAATTCATTTACCAACCCGGCAACTTTTAAAAGGAAATAATAATCTCTTTTCCTGCAAGGCAGACATCTAAAAATGTATGGTACCAGGCCTGCCTTTATTTCCAACCCTTCTGGGTATTAGCAAATGGGTCTGGCTCTTTCCAGTCTTCTGCCTCTTTTAGGTGCTTTATGCTATTAGATAAACTGGTGGTAGAAGGAAAGGAAATGGAATTAAAAATTGATCTGCTCTACCTCCTGGGAGCTCTATGAAAGGCAGCATCCCAACATTTCCTGGGTAGAACAAGAGAAGTAATAACACTTAAAAAAGGAGGAAAAGAGGAGTGGGAGTGTAAATTAGACTAAAAAGATACATAGGTTGCACTGAGGAGGTATGTACTTAATAGATAACTAGGATTAGCCAGATGCAGGGGTATTTCCAAAGAAGGACTGGGGACCGAGGGAGCAGAACTGGCACCAGTTTGAAGAGGGCTGCTTCTCCCAGTCATTTGGAGACTCATGGAATTTTTTAGAAAATACGTTTTGGGAGTCTGAGCTTGCAGCTCTTTAATAGGTCTCAAGCCTGCAGATCCATGCGTTACATCTGGATCAGCAAGACCTAGAAATCAGGTCCAGATCCAGAGGATACAGATTTCCTCATGGATCACCTGCCTGGAGCACAAAGAGAGGCTGGTCCAGGTCCCCTCTGCGTTTCCACACGCTCATGCTCTGCAGCGACATGATGTGCCTACCCAGAAAGTCAGACCATGAAGCATATATAAACACGCCGTAAAACACCACCAATACAGTAAACATGGGGGAGATTACGGGAGCCTTTCGGCTGGCCTGCATTAGCTGCATCACAGGGCTCGGGTGATGCAAAGCAGCTGTCAGCTTGGCCGTTCCAGTGGAGAACCACCTCGTATGAGCCCAGCCTCGCACTTGGGTCTGGAATCTGCTCCATGGGTTGCACCACCCTCGATGCTCACATCCATAGAGGGGGGCATGGAAGGGTGTCTTCAAGACATGCTGTGCAAGGGCTGTGAATAGTAAACCCTGTTGAACTGAAGCCAGCTGTGGAGAATGTAATTACACAGTTAAACTGGGAGACCACTGACAGTTACATAACAAAGGAAACCCAGCCTCGCTGGAGGCAAATTGCTTTTGTTCTGCTTGAGAAAGGAAGGTTTTGTTGACAGCCCAGATATCTGCTTTCAGACAGGGACGCTTAGAAAGGCTTGCACCACAATGTCTTGCTCTATTAGATAGCTCTCTGCAGGCTGATGGGCTTCCCTGTCCTAGAGGGCTACCATTCTGGGCTGCAGCCTTTAAAATAACAAGTCAGCTCAGCTCATCCTCCAGTCATCACCATCGACTGTGGAAAACAAAAAAAAACAAAAAAAAAACCCTTCCAGGAGCACATTAAAAATGTGGTGATTCATTTAGGACATACTGTTTACTTCCCCCTCTCCTTCCCTGAAAGACAATTCTGAACTTCCAAAGACCCTGATCAGGTTTCTCTAATCTATCCTCTGCTGGGA
The DNA here is from genome assembly GCF_000703405.1 of Apaloderma vittatum. Taxonomy (NCBI): domain Eukaryota; kingdom Metazoa; phylum Chordata; class Aves; order Trogoniformes; family Trogonidae; genus Apaloderma; species Apaloderma vittatum. Next base: position 59,969 of record NW_009721109.1, read on the forward strand.
AGTTACTGTAGAGAAGGAAGGTGGAACTAAACAGGTCTTGGGTTCATGAAGAAGAGGGAAGAGGTGGTAAGCTGGGTGGTCTCTGGGAAAATCATGTCACTGTTGCAGAGATAGGTCTGGCAGGAAGGACCGTGTCCATTTTCTTAATCAAATGCAGACTAAGCTCTGCTGTAATTGTTTTGGTGAGGTGCTGGAGCTGTTTGGGAAACTCAGCGACAGACAACCTCTCTCCCTTCACGAGGCAGTTGGCTCCCCTGCTCTGCTATCCTCTGTTTGAAATCTTCTCCTGACATTTAATGCAATTTCCTCTGCTCTAATCTAAGGTCATTACCTCCTATCCCTGAGGGACATGAGGAACGTTTTTTTTTCTCTCTTCCTTCCTCTGTGCAGGAGCCTTTTATGTGTAAGAAGGCTGGAACCATGCGTCTCCTTGATCTTCTCTAGACTAGACGTCTTCTCAGGCTCACAGATCATGAGTTCTCTGCCGCTCTTGGGCCGGGTGTCTGCACAGATGACCTTAGCACTTGCTACAAGGAGCTTTATGGCACACAAAGGATGCTGTTATTATTAATGTCTGCAGCCAAAGTCAAAGATTTCTCTGGTGTTCTACATGTAGGATGTGGAGCCTCTAGAAGAAAGGGATCAAAGTCTTAACCTGGAATCTAGGCAGACAGTGTAAAAGTAGAGGACCTGTGATTTGCCAGCCTTTGGGTGCTAAGAACACACCTTGCTGTGTTCTTGCCATATTCTGAGTGAGACTGTGGGGTGTCATGTAGGTGCTGGAGGGGTTCCTCCAACATACTGTATATACATGCCTGTAGGTTGGCATCTATGGAGTATGAACGAGACATCCGCTGACCTGAGAGAAGCTGTAGTAGCTTCATGGGCTTCTGGAAACCCAAGAAAGAGATGGCAGTGAGTTGTTGCCTACCAGCATGGGACAAAGTCACCTACTCTACTGGATGTATATGAAAGAATTACTCCTGGACTCTCTTATCTGAGTATGACTGGACGGCTCAGCGATGAACCAAAAGGGTGCTTATGGCAGATGTATACCCTTTGAGCCAAAAATGTATCCTCAACAGCTTGATGGAGGCTGTGCTGACAGGTCCTTGGTAGGTGGCTACAAGCTAAGCATATCCTTGTGCTCTGAGCAGCCCACATAAGCCCACTGGGTCTTTCCAGAGAGGGAGAAGGATGGTTCTCAATAGCTTTGGAGGTGCTAGGCTGCAAGAACTGTGGAGTGACAATGCAGCCACGCGACATCAGCAAGTTTGAGACGCTCATGCAACATGTAGTTAGACTCATTGCTGCGAAGTGTTGTGGCAAAGAGGGCTTGCAATCACTGAAGGCATGACCGAACCAGACTTTCTTCTAGAAGAACGATGTGCTCTGGGTTATACAAAACAGAGATCCCAATGTCAGCTTACAAGTTTTGTTTGTCAGTGGAGTGGACTAGTCTCTGACTTTAACCTGTGGGCAAAGCATTTTTCTCCTCTAAAGAATTTGCTGGAGCCTTCCTTTGAACTCTCACGACTACATCATATTAAATGCTCTGCTTTGTTTCCTGGGAGTTGGCAGGTCTCTGACCTCTGCCTGAAGGAGCTGTAAAACCATGCTCGGTTGTGATATCCTTGATCTTGAATTCTAACATCCTGCCTTTGATTCTGGCCAGCACCACCTGCTTCAGATGAAGGGAAAAGAAATTTTGTGATATTTTATGTATTTGGAAGGATCTTCTTGCTTTTTCTTTAGAGTAGACTGGCTTATGTCCCAAAGTATTGCAGTATATCCCAGAAATGTTATCAATGTCATATCAATGGTACTGCTAGTCGTTTTTATGCCCATACTTGGATTCTTTTCTACCTCAGGTCATAATGCAGTCTTACAGTAGAGAGTTCCACAGATGAAATATGCATTTGCATGTTAAAAAACAGCATGAAGGAGGGATATTTTACCTAAATACTACTCATCCTAAACACTTAAAAGTTTCATAGCCTTTTTCATGAGAAACAAGATGAGACAGGAGACAGTTTTGGAGAAAACAAACCGATACCCTGCACAAACTCGGCTTATCCTGCTCAGTTGACCAGGAGGCTGAAATCATCTCCATGAGGGAAGATTGTTATTTCAGAGCAACTGCTGAAACCACTGTCGTGCACAGTTCCCGTCGTAACGATCTCTCGAATCCATTAACTGTGATTCTTTTACAGCCCCCCCCTCCTCCCTCCTATCCTGGGTTTATTTGCAGCAGAGGCAGTGAGAAAGCAGAAAGCGTCTCTGGCCAGACTCCATCCTCTACAGGGGCAAGCAGACCCTGGGGAACACCAGCCCCCATCCTCATGTTCCCCTATGATTATCCACCGCTGCTCTGCTGGTGTCAAACACCTTTGAACAGGGGTTGGAACAGCCAGAGATGTCCACAAGACACACATCTCTGTCTAGGGGCTCCCCTCCATGCTGAAGACCCTTCGCAAGCCCAAATAAAGAAGCCCCATCTGAAATGAGACTCGAGATTCACACGATCGATTCAGGAGGTGGAGGACAGGAGGATGTTATTCTTTTGGCTGCTTGCCTACACCAAACCCAGCCACCACTCTAAAGCCAACAGATCTGTATTAGTGACTCCTGTGGGAGGCACGGGCTAGAGATTTACATCAGTATTTGTAGGACAAACACATTCTGAGGCCGCAAATAAGAGTCTGTTAATGTTATGCTTCTCTTTATGAGGACTTGCAGCAAAATACATCTCCTCTCTGCGGAACTTAGGGCTCAGGGTCCAGAAGTTAGGGTGTAAATTTGTTTTAGCAATAACTCCCTCCAAATTCGGTTAGTACCTAGATGCTTCAGAAGCCAAGCCCAGAGAAGCAAGTTGGACAAAGGAGAGGAGAACCGAAAAAGGAAGGGACTTCTCAAAGTCACCCCAGGGTGACTGGCAGAGCCAGAAATAGCACACAGGTTATTTTGGTGTAGAGCCATCTCCATCCTCAGCCATATAAAGGTTAAACATCTAACCCAGCGTGTTGTTCAAGGCTCTTTCTATAGACCCCAAAGGAGAAACAGGATCAACCAGCAGGGAACACAAACCATTTCACACGGGTTGAGAGAGGAGGTCTGACTGACATGCTGACTATAGAAGAAACCTCAAGAAATAAATTTTAAAAGGATAGATAAGGTGAGGTTAATCCCACCTGCTCATC
>NW_009721109.1:63181-80418 GCF_000703405.1 Apaloderma vittatum
ACTCACAGTCTCCATCTAGGCTGTTGCTTCCATACCACAGTCCACAACAGCCAGTGGCTGACAAGGTCTGACAAGCGATCCCCAGTTTCTCCACAGAACCAGAATAAACCAGAGTATTGGACAAGCAGGCAAATATTAGCCTGGCTTGAATAAGAAATAGTGTACCCAGGGAAGTGGTGGAGTCACCATCCCTAGAGGTCTTTAAAAGATGTGTAGATGTGGTGCCCAGGGACATGGTTTAGTGGTGGACCTGGCGTTGCTAGGTTATTGATAGGACTTGATGATCTGAAACGTCTTTTCCACCCTAAACCATCCTATGATTCTAAAAACTTGTATTTTTAACTAAAGGTTGGAGGATTCAGGTCATGGTGGTCTGAAGGAAATGTTGGCAGCTGACTGTTCCCTTGGCCACAGAAATGTAGAAACTATTGACTAAGCGGTGGCTTTCAACATTTCGCTGTCATTTCTGTCCCCTTCACTACTTCTTGGACCTCGTATCAAAATCACACGTCTATTAATGACAGGCGTTGGGATTTTTATCCATCTTTCACAGACCTCTCAAGTGCCCCTTGTTGCCAGTGAAGCTGAGAACTGCAGACTCAAACCCAGGGAGGTACAGCCTGAAACATCAGGTATCGTTTGTGGTTCTAGATGTTCCTGAAGAGGATGGGAGTCCGTGATGTAACTGCATCAGCCCCTCTTCAGCATTACACGAAAATGAAGAAGGATGGCAAGTACAGGGACTTGCCATGATTTTCTCAGAATTCTCTCCTGTGTTTTCCTTCCAGTCTTTGAAATTAGTAGGTTTATTTACAACTAGATAAATGGCTATTTCCTGGTTTCTTTTCCCGGCAAAAGCATTTTTAAAATTTTGTTTAAAACACACCGTTAATTTCAAAGCCCAATATTCCGGACCAAAAGGAAGGATAAAATTCCCAACCTTGCTGCAGTTGTAAAGGGATTTTTATTGTAACAACAGTTTACATTACTAGAGCAGCTGCAGGTTTTGACCAGGAACTGCAACTGTCCAGAAATGACTGCAGCTGATTCACTTAAGCCAAAATCCACCACATGTCCCTGAGCTGTCCTAAGATAAGTCACTCCAGATTAGTCAACAGAGAAAGACAGACTCTGTTTGTGAGGATCACTGCACCCTTTCTGGGTCTCTGTCTTGCTCCACTGACCACAAAGAGGAAAATCCCAAATCTTGCTTTGCCAAAGGCTGTTATGTGGCAAGAAGCAAGGTGTTGAGCACAACTCAATGCCCTACAGCAGTTCACTTGGCCTCCAACTCCTGCTCCACGGCTTCCTGCTGGTCCTGTGCCATGTCTACCTGCCTTTGGCAGCCATCTCAGACACCCTGGGTGCCTCTAAGTGACTGCATGAAGGCAAATGAATTGAGCCTTCATTGCAGATGTAGAGTGAACTGAAGCTGTCCCCTGCACAGCAATGAGCTGGAGCTCCATGGATAAGCTCAGACAAGAAAGCCCAGGTAGATACCTAGATATCTCAGAGCAGGTAAAAGGAAGACTTCTGCTCAAGGTGCCCATGAAAAGGTGGATGAACCTGGACTAGACCGTGAGGAGGTCTCTGCCTCTAAAGGCTTTCAGCTCCATCACAGCCAAGACAAAATTTGGAGGAAAAAGCAGCTTCTTAAATCCCTGTGAGATGCTCATACAGCTGCTTGCAATACCTGAGCTCAATTACTCCGTGGCAGTCTCTGCATTCCCCAGGGATCACTTCTAGCTCTGGGGTTCTTCCTCTGGCTGCCTCTTTTAGAGACATTCAGGACTCTTTCTGATTTATTTTTTTAAAAAATATTATTTCATGCACACAATGCAGGGTTTTGCTCTTTCCAAAGGCGCGTTTCCCACATGTAAGCATGAAAACTTCAGCATCAAGATGTCCTAACTCTGAACACCACAAATGCAATAGAAGATAAAGTCATCCCAAGAACACCGAACAAAGGAAACGAATTTGCTTTCGAGGCATTTGCAGAAGAATACCTATCCATAGTAATCCCCAGAGGAGTAAAAAAGCAACAGATTATTTTTTTCATTTAATGTGCCCTAACACTTCGCTCTATCACACAGCAACTGGCTGGATGATGAACATGAAAAAACACAAAAGAGCTTTTACTTTCAGTAACTACCCCAAACTCTTTAGACGTCTACTTTGTCAACTCCTTCCAGAGGATGACTTGCTAAAGGATGTGCAGGAACAAGGTAATAATATTTTCTTACTCATTTCCCCCACCCTTTAAGGCCATGAGTATTCAGTCGTGCTCAGAACTGTGAGTTCTCAATCCCTTTATCTGGTGTTTTTAAGTCTGGTTTTCTTTGAGCCTTAGCTTCTGGAGTCATGTGTTGAGGGGAGAACATAGCTCACATTTAAAATAAAAGCAAGCATTTACATACGATGGCAGCAGAAAGAGGCTGGAAATGATTAACTCTAGAGTGCCAGAACAAGGGGAGGAAAAGGGAGCGAAATAAACCCCTTCTTTGAAAAGCGCATGATGTTTTCAGCAACTGTCATAATTTTGGGAATGTTTTTCACCCATAATCATTTAAATAAGTTGCTATGACGGGATGTCCCTCACTGCAGCACTGGGTGCTACTTTCAACACCCTTTTATCAAGAAGAGAAAGATGTGTCCATTGTACCGCAGAGGGTAAAGAGATTTTCTGTTATATGGCTGAGGGGAAAAGCCTTACAAGGTCAATTGTTGGCATTGACCGGCAAAATAAATTCAGATCAGCCAGTGTTCATGGAAACCGGGGAGCTTTCGACAATGTCCTGCTGATTGTGATTCTGCAAACACAGTATTTTTGTCTTGAAAGTAAGGAGGAGGGCTGATAGCACACTGTGGTTAAGGCTACGAAACCAGGAATAGGTAAAGACCAGGAAAAAAGAGGAGAAAGACACAATGTTAAGCCAAAGGGCCCAAGCTTTCCGTTGTGGGATGCCCTGGCACCTCCTCTTTGCAGGTGGTTAATGGCTGCCTAGACAACAGGCAGAAGCACTGATGATACCTGGCAGACAGATGCAGTCTCCTGAGGGCTGCTCTGCCTCTGTCCGACCCAGTGATTCAGCTGCAGATATCACGAGCTCGCTGCTCAGGTTCTCCCAAAGTTGGGTAGAGATCAACATCATGGCCTGTCTTATCTGCTCCCCTTTAGGTGCCCGCTGTAGCCTCTCTCTCTCCTCGCTGGATTGTGCTGCCTACAGATGAAAATTGTGTTACTTTCTTTCCTTGGAGATGGAGAGGCTGTGGCCTCCAAAAGCAGGTGAGATCCATCTCATCTGGCTGCCAAGCAAGCCTGACAGTGTCATAGTCAACCCCATGCTTGCTATGGGGCTTCCTGCCTCCCTCCAGGCAGCAGAGATAGAAGGGAAAACACAATTTTGCACAGATGGAGCGTCCCCATGAATCCCTCACAGCATGCTTAGGTCTTGAATGCAAACATTGACCCCCCCCTCTCTCTTTACACTACCCACTTCCCCAGCCTTGTGCACTTGCGATGTGGTGTTACGGTCCCTTTTCTACCCTGGGATGCCCTGTGCTGGGCACAGCTGGGCCAGCTCTCCTGCTTCTGTTGTCAGGGACTGGGAGAACGAAGGGGTGGGTGGGAGCTCTGAGACAAGGGACCACAGCAGGCTTCTCTGAGGGCTGTCCCCAGATGTGGCTGCACCTTGCCTGGTACTTCTCTGTCTTCGTATGTCTTGCCATAGTAGATCCCTCAACTCTCTCCCACCCTGTGAGCTCACCCACGGCGTCCTGTCATGGGCAGGGAAAAACCAACATGGCAAGCTCTGCAAACTTTCCAGATGGACCCAAACCTGAACTTCTGACAGCTTTCCTTAGACTTTATAACACCTAATACAGTCTGAAACAGCTGAGAGCCTGTTTCACGCTGTCTCAGAAAGCACAGCAGCCTCAATCACAGGGACAACGAAAGGGCCGCTTCCTCTCTCCTCTGGTGCCCCCTTCCCAAGAACAGGAATCTCATTTATTTCTCTCCCAAACCTTCAGAATCCTGTCTTCCCACCCTCCTCCTCCACTTCACCTGCCTGGTTAGTGCAATCAACTTTCACTCTCTCATACTCTCATTTTCTTTCGAGTGCTTGTGGGAAGGAATGAGCAGCAAACTCCCTGCACAGAGGCGAGGCAAAGGCTTGGCAGGCAGGTTACAAAGCAGGCAATCCTCTTCTCTCGTACTCCTGAGAAGCCAGGAAATCCATGGAGAGGGTTTCTTTCTATTTTTTTTCTCCTCTTCTGCTCACCTTTCCTTTCCTGCCCCCATTAGCAACCACCTCCCCAACCCGTTCAGCCCTCCCCTGCCTCCTGGAAGGTTGCAGCTCCCCTCTTTCATGAGCAGAGTGCAGTCTCTCGCGATGCCGAGCCCTGCCAGCACGCCTCAAACCACAGGTATCTGACCCCGTCCCAAGCCCCAGAACACTGATTAATGTCCTGATTCACAACCCGATGGGGTCGGCACCGTCGGTAGCAGAGACGGGACGCCACCTCAGCCTCTCTCCTCCTCCCTGCAGAGCCCCTCTCTCTTTACTCGAGGAGAAAGGTGGGGGAGATTCGTTCCAAAAAATCCAATGGTGGGCAGAGAGCTGCCAGCAGCGGCCGGGAGCTCTGCGTGGTCAGGGTGCTGTTACAACAAGGCCAGCTCTGTGATTACGGCACATTAAGCCCTCAGTGTGGTGCAGGCAGCTTCTGGGGCATGACGTCCTCCCAGTTCCAGCCAGTCATCCCTCTTTGTCCCCTCCTTTCACTGAGAATGGAGGGGAGACACCAGAGGGTTTGACGTGTTGCTCAGCTGGAGCTGAGGACAGCGATGGAGGGAAAAGGGTGTATCTTGGCTGAAGATGCCGTGGAGGGAGAAAGCAGGTCCTCAAAGAAAAAAGGATGGGCTTGTGACCCATTGCAAGAGGCCAAATCAACCCTGGAGCACAATGGGTCATCCATGCATCTTCCTGTGGGGATAGAAGCATCCCCACACTCCAGAGGTGCTGGGCGGTGGATGGTGGTGGGAGTCCCAAAAGAGCCGTGGTTTGGGGCTGTTGATGCTTGGATGTGACTGTAGCAGGGATCCAGCCAAGCACCCATGGAGTGGGACCAGCTGCAGCGTGAGATCCTGGCCCATGAGACCACAAGAATGAGCTAAGCCTGTGTGAGAAAATAAGTCATCTGGGTCCTGTTCTCAGTCCCCTTTGACTGTGTCTGCACCTATACATCTACAATAGCTTTTTCCCAAAGAAATGTGGCATCACCCAAACCACATCCCACAGCCCATGCTGTACCTGAATTGTGCCCGAGCATTATCTGCCGTGGAGCAGCCTGGTAAGACTAAAGTAATGCCAGGCAGTAAAACAGCACTTCATCCCTGGCCTGCCTATTTTCATTTATTAATAAAGGCATAACCCCTTTAAGATGAGGCTTTGGATCCTCCTCAGAATGGTCTTTATCTCCTGCCATCTCATGACCTGTCTTCACCAGAAATAATCTTTGTATCCCACAAGCCAGAGATATCAGCTTTGCCTTCTCAAGCCTCATGTTTCCAGCCATGAATGGATGATTTGTAGGAGGTGGGGGACCTCTTCCAGTGTCTGTCACGCTCCTTTTCCCCAACCTCCTGGCAACAAGGCTGGAAAAGGAAACACAAAATGCTGGGATTTCACAGGTGAAACAGCCTTCTCTTCTTGATTCATCCGGTTTTGCATCACCCTGCAGTTCTTCCCAAAAGCCCGTTGCTTTTGGAGGCATGAACGGCAGATCTTTAGCTGGTCGACTTTCTATGGGATGTTAACTCTGAACCCTAAAGAAAGTACTTCTAAACAGAGTATTCTTCCCTTTCATTTCATTTTAGATGTCTGTTTTGAAAGCTGGGGGCTTAGGGCCAGCAGTAGGGTAAGGAGCAATGGTGCTACCAAGAAGCAAAGGGGAAAGTGATGATTTTTCAATTCAGAAGAGAAGCGTAAGCTACTGTCACAGCAGAGAGAAAATGCATAATTGATTGTTCTGGAGGACTAATGGTGCTCATATAGAAGGCTGAAATTCAGCAGGGTGGAAGGGAGTGAGGCACCAGGCTGGGAAAGGAGTTACGTGTTCCCCCTTTGGCTTGGCGGCTATTCTGCTTATCTGAGTACCTCAGAGCCCTTATCGCCCCGGGAAGCGCTGAGTCAGGTCAGCCAAGCACATACCCACATTGACCCCTACGGAGATCCTCTTTGTGTTCAGAGTTTTTGGCACAAAACCAGGGCCAGATCCTTACCTGGGTGCAAAATGAGACCTGACTTTGTTCTGCTTGCACCGTCTGAAGCTCTCTCCCCTCCCCCTCCTCTTCCATAAACTTGAGTCATCTTTTGCTGATGACAGAGTAAATTAGGAGTACCCAGTGGCTGTAACTTTGAATGGTCTGATTTCCCACTTCCAGTCCTGCGAAATGTACACACTTAAAGCTCAATTTGTGGATTGCATGGATGTTGCCAATGACACCAAGGGATGCAAGGGCAAAATCAGTATAAAAATGTCGGCAGAAGAGAAAGAAAAGCAATCATCTCTTGCACAGTGTGCTTTAAACACGGATGCTAAATTTGCTCAAATCTCAGAGACTCAGACGTTGTCATCTGGCATCCTTTAAGAACGGACTCCAACCCACAGCTGAATTCAGCCCTGTCTTGCGGTTTGAAAAAATAAAGCCTGCCTGCACACTTATCATCCGTCCCCACCACCACCATAGCCAGGAATGCTCCCCGCCTTTGAGATCCTCCCCCCCAAAACTGCTCTTGTTTAAATGCTTTCAAGAAGGCATTCATTGCAGAAGGCAGCCAGCCACAAAAGAAGCTACTGAAGCATGGTCGAACATGGTTTGGAGAAGAATCTGGAAACTGGGGACTTGTCATCCGACCCAGATCTCTCAATCTGCAGATCCAATTCCCTTCCAGATCCAACCTAGGGCCAGGAGAACAGGAGTGACATGTGCCACTTGAGCTTCTCCAGTTTAGCCTCCGGCTCTTTCCTTATTTCCCTGCAATGACTCTGATTGACATCAGATGAGATTCTCTTGGCCCTCCTGCACTCCACAGGAACACCGCTGATTTACGCCAGCAGAAGGCTCTGGCCCCTTGAGCTTTGTGGTTTCTATGATGAGGTTAAGGCAAATCACAGAGAAAATCCAATCCCAGGAATGAAACAAAACAAAAACAAAACAAAAAACCCCAAGCCGAACAACAAACATGCTTCACTGTGGTGGTGAAAGGCTGATGGAGAAACCCCAGTCGTGGTGGGAAATGAATTGGAGATGAAGCTGGTACAATGCACTGGGATCATATGGTGGGATGCTCTGAGACTGTTTAACAGTGTTACAGCGCAAGTCAGAGACGCACAGTTATACCCACATGCTCACTTGTATATACACACATACAGAACAGTTTTGTACCAAACTCTGCATCTCTGACAACTAAGGAATTAAGACCTAAAGGCCCACCCAGGTTCTGCAGTCACAGATGAGCTGTGATGCTCTGCAGCTGAGCTGGTCCCTCGAGGATGTGGCACAGCTCAGGGAAACCCATCGCTGACATCTAATTCCAAGCAAAGGAAATCAGCCCTATCCTGCTTTGTCCCATTACTGGATGGACTGGATAATATTTTCTTCACTGAAAGGGTTGTCAAACGCTCAAACAGGCTGCCCAGGGAAGCCGTGGAGTCCCCATCCTTGGAGGTCGTTAAAAGACGCATAGGTGATGTGCTCAGAGACACGGTTTAGCGGTGGACCTGGCATTGTTGGGTTAATGGTTGGACTTGATTATCTTAAAGGTCTTTTCCAACCTAAATGATTGTATAATTCTGATTTCCCAGCCAGTGGCCAGCCTGGGTAAACAGTCCTGGTAATTTAGCACAAGTGAAAATAAGCCACATCGGTGTTAGATACATCAGACCCTCTGACAACCTACTTGTGTGTGTTTTAGTAACCATGGCTGTTTTGACTGCGAAAACGTTTCCACCTCAGTGCCTATAGAGCCATCTCTCTCTCTTTTATCCTTTTCTGGGAAGAACAATAAAAATAAGCCTCGTTTCCAAATGCACAAGAGTCCACCTTCCCTCCCCACAAGTCTTCTGTGCCTTTGCTGCACATACAGAGCAAGAAACACCTGAAAGCACACAGACAGCCAAGGGGAGAGCTAAATCTCAACTCCCGGTCTCCTCTCCTTACTGCAAGGGCTGTTTTAGTGCAAACAATTTAGTGTGTGTAACCTCGAAGAAAGCATAAGCTCAGAGAAAACTCTGGGGGCATCAACACTTCCTAAGCTGACAGCTCTTGATGGGCCGGTAATTCTAACTTTTGAAGCTCTATACATTGGTTGTCTCTTAGCACTCCCACCTTTTATCAGCTTCCTCCCACTTTTTCTTTCTGTATTTTTTTACTGAGTGAAATTGCTAACCACGAAATAGATATGCTATGTAATGTTGCTTTATTGGTCTTATTTTTTGAGTGCAGCCCGGAGAAATCAGTCACTTCCTTGAAATCGTTCTCCATGGCTGGTGTCTCAAAGCTACTTTAGATGTGATTGCTCAATGTCTGACAGGAGAATTGGTTTGGGATGCAGAAGCCAAGAAGAAAGTCCAGGTAACACTGAGGGGAAGCAGGGATTTAGGCAATAAAAGTGGAAATGTGTGAAGTTCATGGAAACCAGTCCAGTGATTTCACTGAATTTTGAAATTTGATTTGTCTCTTTGCAAAGGAGACTTCTAGCTATTTGCTCCCAGAGGATGTCAGGCATTGCCTAACCTGTTTTAATTCACAAGATAATTAGTTATTGTGAAGGTCAACCTATGGTTTCTATGGCTGAGCAGCCTCAGGAGTCTCTGGCCCCACTATGACACTAAATGAAGTGGGTTAGAGAGAATTTCCAGGGTCTTGTGGGTAAGGGGAACGGCAGTAACATGGTCTGGGTGCAAGCAAGCCCGTGCATGAGCCAGAGTCAGCCTTGTCTTTTGGTGGGCTTCCATGTACCTACAGGGAGAGGTCCACATGCAGCCCCATGTGCCTTCCAGGTCGGTCAGAAACACTAACTGCTTTCTCCCTAGGGCGAAACCTTTGTGCGAGAAAGGTCACAACAGAAATGACAGAGCAGGTTGTCACAACGATGGGGAGATGGAGCAGGGGGACAGGAAAAGTGCACAGAAGAGTCACCAAAATGAGGTTCAGAAGATGCTCCTGCATCCACCAGTCCCAGCCTTCCTGGGAAGAGGAGGGCCAGGATGCTTTCAGCTTCTGAAACCCTCCTAAGCTAAGAAATGTCCCACCCTGTGTCTCTGCCCCCATCAGCATTCCAGTGATTATGTATGGGATGGGCCTGGGGCTCTCCTGGGATGCTGGAATCCCTTGAATGCTCGAGGCATATAAAGCAGGTGAATCAATTAAAGCACTAAGATGACAATTAAATGGCTTACTTAGAGTGCTGAACAGTGGTGGAGAGCCCCAAAGCCCCATTAAGCCTCAGTTAATTGATCACTTGTCCTCTGCTACTTGCCCTTATCATCTGCTGCTCCTTACATCCCTTAACCTGCAGCATGCCTTAACCTGCAGAGTTAGGTTTTGCATACCACTCACATTTTCTGTTAAAACGTACAGAAAAAGCCCCACATTCAGGTACCAAGCCACAGTTTGGTGAAGGGAAGAGAAGGTTTTCTAAGGACACCCAGTGACTTTCAAACCTGCCTTTACAGATGCAGTTAAGGCGGCTTCTTGCTCTCAGCGTGGCAAGACCAAGCAAATAAATAGACCGAAATGCTTGGAGAGAGGGGAAGGGAGACAGCAGTAAAGATAACATCGAGGAACCCTGATTAGCAACAGGGCAGCCATGTGAAAAACGAGATAACCAGCCTGCCTTGCCTGCTGAGACAGCAACTCCAGTCTCCAGCCCTTGTCCCAGACACCGATCTGGGAGGAGGTCTTTTTCGAGAGGCCACGTCTCTTCTTGCTGAGCTGCCCTTGTCTGACAGGCGGCTGATACTCGAGGTCGTTACGGTGGAAAGACTCAAAGGCACCAAACACCTTTGGACTTTGAAGGTTCATTTGTTTTGCACGTTGATGGGGTCACAGAGGTGGGCTAGGGGGGGACAACTGCATTGCCTTGTCCTGTCTGGCTGAACACCCTCCTCAACTTGGACATACTGGGAATGGTTTGGCTTGACCATTTCACCGTCCTTGCAAGTAACTGCTGAGAAAGCAAGTAAGTAGGTACCAACTGTGTCATATCTCAGCTTGTCTGGGCCACTTCTGAGTCTTGGAAGACCCTGTTTATGTCTGTGCTGCTAAATGCAAGGGCCGTCCTCTGGTGCTGAATCCAGCACACCTCACGGCTACCAGCCTAAACTCATTTTTCCCCCAAAAAACCCGAGAGTTTAGTTGTATCCAGCACCCCCGACCTGTGTTATCCTGCACCACCACTTGAAACTATGTGCAGGACTCATCTGCTGGGACAAAAACTCTGCCAAGAAGTGTGTTAGTGATCAGATGGCGTGGCTGAGAGAGGGGAGGTTCAGAGATAGCACAGAGCCTGCCCAGAGCTCCCATCGAGCCCCGTGGCTTACATCACTGTACATGTATTTATTGCCAAGGAGTGGGAGGAATGACAGAGATGGGGTGTGGGTCTGTCCAGTGGAGGATTTGAGGGGCTTTATGCCATGTAGAACCATGGTGTCAGCACAAACCTGCACGTGTTTCTGGCCTCTCACCCCTTCTTGTCCCCACTTCTGCGATGCAATCTCTCCCTTGTACATCTCAGGGATTCATCCAAGCCTTTGCTGTGCAGATGCCATTCACTGACCCAGCTGCAAACCTCCTCCTACATTTATTTTCCCTTCTCCATCTTGGGCTAGCTTTGTGCGAGCTCAGTGAGTTGAATCAGCTCACGGAAGCGTGCACGCGGTCGCAGAGAAAGAGGGAGACAGGAGCACAATCCCCGTGTTGCTGAATGCCTTGAACCAGGGATGCTGGAAGGGTGAGGGGAAGAAGAGGCAGAGAAGACCATTTTCTGCTTTGCTTGGTAGAATTTAAAACACGTGGCCAGAAAGACAGGCCAGCCTTGCAGAAAATTTCAACAACCAAACTATCACCTGAACGCAGTCAGAGGGATTTGCGTTACGGGAGAATCAAAGTGCTATCTGTTAAGAAGATTTCGGTCCAAAATTCTCCCTGAAAATCAGGTTTCTCGAAGTCAGTCCAAGCTGACCCTCTGAAGGGAAAGGAAAACGTTACAAAACAGAACCCCTCTGATTACTGGCCTCAGTAGAAATAGATTAATGCCAAGCCAGGTACATCAAGCACGAGTTTGGGTGTTTTCTCCCCACGACACAAGACAGCCAAGCTCAGTCTGACCCAGCAGGTATTCTGCTGGCTGAGTTTCAGCCCCAAGGGCAATTTGTTTATTGCCACGTTGCGAAAGGTGCAACACAAAGATCATCTTCAATGCAGCAGCTCTTACAAGGCCAGCTGAAGTCTGGGGTGCTTTGAGTTGAGACAGCCAAATAATATTATAACAGCCAGGTGGGTGCAGAGGGAGAAAGCAAATTCTCCGTGTCGGAGCAAAATATCTTTGATATGGTCTGAACTCTAATACAGGCTGAACCTGGTGAGTTCTTCCTTTCAGTCAGCCCTGAGGAACGTATTTTCTTTGGCTTGTGTTTGGTGTTTTTTAGGGGGAGTTTATTTGGTAATAGTTACTAACTGAGAGATGCTAAAATTTCATTTACAGCAGGAGATGAGCAGACAGAGAAACCCCTCTATGCTTGCCCTTTTGCAGAGAAACAGCCCCTCCAGAGGAGCGGGGGATCCCTGCTGGCCTCTCCCTTTGATCCGGATGGTGTCAGAGGGCAAAGGGGTTTGGAGGGATCAGAGTTCCAAAGGCTGAGAGCAGCCCAGCGACAGCCATGGTGTTGGAGAGCTGCGAGGACCTAAATACACTCTCACACTTCAACACCCTCTCCCGGCCACATGGGATGGGGACGGAGCCGCTCGGCAGCAACGAGCGCTAAATTCCCAGCAGGGATTTAAGTCGGAGTCGGCTGTAGCTCAGCTCCGCTATTCCCTCCTCTTTATCCAGAGAAAATGCAACGACCACGGGGTCTGGCTGCAGGCAAGAGCTCTGCCACTGGCTCCAGGGAGCGGGATTTCCCCAGCCTGATGTCTCGGTGCTGGGAGAAATGTTTTACCACTTTGCCCCATGCTGCTTGGTTGGAGGCTGCTTGGCCATAGCTGTGATTTAGGGGTTTCGGTGGGATATGAGTGTTGTGCCTGTGCCCCAAAGAGCTTTGCAAACTAGGGTCTGAATTTGACCGAGGGGCTGAGCGCTGCATTTCTCAAGAGGAGGGAGTCAACATTTTCACACCCTAAGAAAGACCCTTATTGGTATGGCCAGCCCAGGAAAAAGAGAGGACAAAAAAAGGGACGACTCCCAGCCTGTCTCAGCATCGTTTTTCAAAGGGACGTCGTGGTGGTGGTGGTGGCAGGGGCGGCAGCTGTCCCTGCTTGAGCTGTCTGGGCTGGGGGTACCCCCTCACAAGGGAGGGCAGACACCCCTCCCTAGCCGGAATAATCCCCCTGATCTCAAAGCACCGCTCTGGGGCTATTTCTAGGAAGCCAGAAACCAAACAACAACTGCCTGGACCTGAAAGGCACACCTCAGGTTTCATTTCCTCCAGCCTTGACCCCGCTGCGTGAGCAGTTGCCCTTGTTGCTTTTCCTCTTCCCGCTGCAAGGAGCTCGCACCAAATCCAGCCTGCTCAGGTCAGGCTTGCCACCGGGCAGCTCAACTTTTCCTTTTCTTTTTTTTTTTTTTCTGGCTGGCAGGGGATGAAATCACAGCCCATGCATTACCCTCTGACGCGAAGTCTTGTTTGCTTTATATTTTGCGGTTGGGTATTTTATAGTCCGGGGATATCTGCTAATCCCGAAGTACAATAACAAAAATCATATCTTTTATAAATATACGGGGCAGGGATGGGCACGCTCCCAAGCGTGTGCGGAGAAAAAAACATTTCAGACATTGTTTCCCTGCACTCAGAGCCTGTCTTTATTTAATGAGGTTAGACAGCTAATTGGGATTCGCAGGATCCCTATATAGGACTATTTTATTATTATTATTCTTTCTATTATGGGCCATATTCTGAGGCAGAACATGTTTGTCTTTCTCTTCCTGCTATAAATTATTCACCTTCAAATCCTTCTCCTTTCTTGATCTGTGAAGATGCGGGTCTGATCAGAGGAACAACAAGACAAAGAGCAAAACAGTGACCAGCACTTCCTTAATCCAGCTGCTTTGCTGCCCGAGCACTGTGGTTTTGGCTAGTCAGGGACCCAAATACTGCTTTGGTGTAAACTTTCTGATTTACACCTATTAATACCAATGCTGGTGTGGTTGCAGCTCGCTTGGAGCTGGGACCTTTCTGCAGGCGCAATCTGACCGAGCTTGTCCCTGCTTTGGGTCATGTCTGCAAAAAAAGGTTTCCAAATCCCCTAATGACACCCCTTAAACTCCTGAGGAAGTTCTACAGCTTCTCTGAAAAACCAGAGGGAAGATTCAGCACTGCCCGAGCAGCCTGAACGGGGCCAGGGCTGGGGAACCACAAGCGACAGCAAACAGAAAAAGGTCGAGACCATTCCCAATGCATTCTCCTGATGAGCCTGCTGCCATTATCATCACTAATATAATTATCATCATTATTATCATTATTACCATTATCTTCTTCAGTGGGAACTGGCTTGGGGGCTGCCAGGCTGGAGAGAAGGAAGCAAAGTGAAATCCAAAACGGTCAGCAGAGCAAACCGTGGAGATTTTGCCTGGGAGTAGGACACGGGGAGGTTTTCCCTCTTGCAGCACCTTTCAGATAAAATCATAGCTCCTACCTCTTAACTTTTCCCACTTAGGACCCTACTTTTAAAACTTCTTTTACACATATCCTGTTTTCAAGCCCGTGTTTGCAGGGCTACCTGGCTTAGACCAATCTTGCTCCCCTGGACCTTGGACCAAATAGCAGAATTAACCCAGATTTACCCCCTCACCCTGCTAGGTTTCAGGCACAAAGCGCTCAATGGACAAGCAAAATTCCCCTCACTGTTCAGGCGCATCTTAACCATGATATTCCCAGGGAAAGCTGCTCTGGATTGCCGGGGGAGTTGGAGGAGAGCAGTTTCACTCAATGCTTTACCCCACATCAAAGACATCCCTCTCTTCCTCTCAGCTGCCCCTCAAAAGCCCAGGGCAGGGATGCTGATCTCGCTGTGGATTTTGGCCACAGGCTCACGGTGGGCCACGATTTCTACATGGAAGCTTTTAACTCTAAGAGGACTCACTCCCACAGCATTTTCCCATGTGCTGGATTTCCCACTCTGGTTATACGGGGAATGCAGGGACACGGGGGATGACAGCTTCAAATTTAGGGTGCGTCGGGCTCTGCCCGATCTCAGCGTCACCAGCTCCCGGCTGCAAAGCTGCAAAGAGCTCAGCAGTTAAGAGTCACGGCTCTCAAGACTCAAGCCTTCCAGCCTCAGACAGATGAATTGTGCCCTGAAGCTCTGAGCGGCCGGCTGCCCCAGTCTGCGGGAATCCTCCTGACTCAGATCACACAACAGAGCTTTGCTTTGCTCTGCCGAAGGAGGGAAAGGTCGGGTACCACTTTCAGCTCAGCCCTGAGCTGCCACTGAGCCGGTCTCTAAATTAAGTCCTTGCATCCCCATCCTTCTGCAGAGATTCTCATTGATTTTTGCTTGTTGCTTCTAGGAGAGAGGTACTTGGTGGCTTCTACACATAGAACACACTCAGACCTGTTAGTCAAATATCAAGCATGACCCTTCTTAGACTGTAGCTACCGAGATATCACCATGCTGAAACACGTGGTCACTACCATTCTGCGTTTTCCAAGCTCACTCAAAAATCAAGCTAGTTTGGGAAAGAAACAAAAACAACAAAAAGAAATTAAAATTGAGAATCAGCCGCAAGGCACCCTGCAAGTTCTTCCCTGCATGTTGTGCACTGGGATGACATAGGGGTGACCTTATCCTGCCTAAGTAGATGCCAGAAGGGACACACAACACCTCTTCAGCCACCAGGACAACTTTTAAAACCTTCTGGCAACTCCTTCAGCTGTCAATAGTGAGTTTGAAAAGCAAGGGATGCTTCTGAAACACACACTTCATCCTGGGCCTAATTAAACTGAGTGGGATTTCTAGCAGCAGGACCCTAAATCAGTGCAGGAGAGGGACCAGGCTTTTGGAAAAGCAACAAAGCAAATACTCTTGTGTATTCCTCACCTAAGCCCTTCACAGCAAATTCCTCTGCTTTCTCACCCCTCTGTCTTTCTTGCAGAGCTATTCCTGATTTATGCCCAGGTCCAACTCACCAGGAGCCCGTGCAGGGGCTCAGCAGCTCCAGCCACGAGCCCCTGTTGCCCACCAGCCCTGCTGAGCGAATCACTCGTGATCTGAAGGTGTCTGTGGTGATTGGGGTGTCAAAAATAAAATACCCACTGGGAACGCGGGATGGCTGACACTTGGTTCACTGACTGGTCCTCTGTACTTTCTGGAGGTACTGGGATGTACTGGGAGAGGGGACTAAAGCAGGAAGGAGACTGGAGACACAGTCTGCAGCCTTGTCTGTCTTTCCTGGGTCCTGAAGTTTGCTGAGCTCCAGTCTGGCTGTTTTGTGAACCTGGTACCGATAGAGACACTAAAGCTAGCAGGACCTTTGGTGCTGGCTTCAGCGGCAGCAGGGTTGTGGAGGGGCAGGAATAGCAGGTGCTACAGGACCTACCCTGTCATGGTATGGCCCCAAAATCAGATAGAGTCACAGAGATGCCAATTCAACTCCAGAACGAGGGAAAAACCTCAACTGTCAGTAAAACCTCAACAACCTACAAGTTTCTCCCAGTTTCCCCAGTTTTCTTTGGGTTTTGAGAGGTTTAGTCATGCTTAAGAGTAAGTCAAGGGAAGGAATTCAACAATTATTGTCTTCCGAGGGGGGTGTTCCTTCTCATCTGCTGATGAGAAGATCGCGCTGGACGGGGAAATACCGACCCTACACAAGGTCGCAAGCAGCTCCTACCAAAACTAAGGGACAGGATTAAAGGTTCCTGGAGGGTCATGGAAGACCTGGCTGAAGCCCTTTCAAACACACCTCCATCCTTCACAGAAAGCAGATACCGCTTTAGGTAGTGGTCGACCCCTTTCCTACGCCAAAAAAAAAAGCAGTGAGATAAGGTGGCAGAAGTGGTGGTTCCAGAGATGGAGAAAGCAAGGGAAGCACACGGCAAAACATCAGTCAGCGGGTCAATATCCGGTGGCCGATTCTGTGTGACGGTTGCCTTCACTTCTGCAGAAAGGCTTTGGACACCACTTGGGGATGCAAAAGGGAGCCTGTAGATCTTAGTTCATTCCCTATCACCACTATCAAGGCGGTTTTGAGAGACTTAAGCTTTTTTTGCTACATTTAGAAAGATATTCTTGCTCGATGTGCGCGGGAACAGGTGAAAACAGCTCCAGGAAGCAAAGGGTTAATACTACTTTCACGCTCCTGAGTGTAAACTGCCTGCAAGCCTTACACTCTCAGGTCCTCTCCAAATTTAATCCCAAAGAGGAAGGCACTGTTTCGCTGAGATTAAGCAGATTTGCAGATTAAGGAGGTTAAATTAAAATTAAATTTGTTGTCTTGGAGGGAGGGGTGTGGATAAAAAGAAAGAAAACTGAAAATAAAAGGAAAAGTTACCCCGTTACTCGTAGGTGTCTTTTAAATTCTTGCCTAAGAGCTTTCCCCAGACCCCTGTCAAACTACATGCGTTCGTGTCCGGAGGGGTTTTAAAAACTGATTCATACTCTTCGGGAAACACAGACATTTTAATTTTTATGTGGTGCAGCAACTCTTTGAGACCAACTGCACAAGCTCTCTGCCAGCAGAAAAAGCCACTGGGTTGCAAAAAAAAAAAATAAAAAAAATAAAAAAAACTTTAAAAATTCCTCATCAAGGAGGCATCGCTCAAGAATGCGAAGAGGAAAAAAAAAAAATAAGATTGAGGGACTCACCAGAGCGTAGACCGAACTCAGGACGGAGCAGCAGAGGATCAAACCCAGGCTGTGATAAACCAGATATGATCCCATATCCAAGAGGCTTCTTCCAGCATCCAAGCTCGCTCAGGGAAGGAGGAGGACGAGAGGTCTTCCAGCTCTCTCC
>NW_009721110.1:0-11241 GCF_000703405.1 Apaloderma vittatum
CTTCCCACCCCGACCATCCTGTGGTTCTGTGATTTGAGTGTTTGTTCATGAGGCAGTAGATCTGGGATCTAAGGCCAGCTGCTGTATTATATATTTATATACGTACGTATTCTCCACTCCTGGGGCTTTCGTCCTGGTTGCTGAGCAGCCCCAAGGATTCTCCATCCCCAGCAGACACATCCCAATGTGAGGAGTGGACTGCTCTGAGCCACCACAAAAGGAGCGTGGGCTGAAAAAATCTGGAAGTGCTGGCTGAGCGTGGGGTGAAGATCTGAAACCCCAGTTCTAAATGGTTTCTGCAGGAAGATGCCAGACACTCCCCAAAGAGGAGAGCACGGCCTTCCCGTCCCCTTTCCTCTGTACAAGTTTATTTCATCTGAAGGCTTTTATAGTAGGAACATTTCTTTTTATAAACTCTTCCATCAGCCGGATGCGCCTCTGCGGGGCATGTTGACACATCAAATTAGGCTGTGGTTTGGGTGGCAGCCGCCATGGGCCCAAGGATGTGAAGATGTGAATGGGAACGTTGCAGAGGAGAAAGAGGAAGGCTCTGAAGAGCTCAGACTTGCGGTTGAGTGCTGGCTTCTCAGCACAACCACCTTCATCAAAGCCGAACCGTCCTTGCTCCTGAGCAAGCTGCTGGGATCCTTGCAGTCTGCACGTCCCCGTTGTCCCTCTGGTATGGACGGGAGGGTGATGGGCATGTTCAGAGGTGGCCCCGTGCTTCAGACCACGTCTCATCCTGCACTGACCTCCCTCTGTGGGTGCTCTAAGACATTTGCTTGCTTCTCTCCTCTTCCTCCACTATTTCTTCATGTCTCCGTGCTTCCCCGTTCTGGCAGGAAACACTGGAATTCATGCCAGGAAAGGCTGTTTTCATGGCATCTTGTGACTGGCTGGCCCAACCCTGTGAGATTCCCACTTCCATCCAAGAGCTTGTCCTACTTTCAGGCTGGCCCGGAGAGATTACTCCTGGTATGAAATCCCCTCCCTCTCTCCTTCTGTCCTGGGGACTCACTGCAACTACCACTTTTCTGCTTTCAGAGTTCCCAGTGATACCCCTGCTCTGCTCCTCCCCACTTGTTTAGCATCTCTTCAGCTGGGCTTACTGAGTCAGGGATGGTGGTAAGATGCATGGCCAGGGTGGAAGAGAGGACATTGGGGAGAGCTGGACACAGTGGAGACAGCAGAAATACTTAATGGGCTAAAATCTTTTGTTACAGATTTTCTGTGCCCCCATGTTTCACCCTTTTCAGCACAACTCTGGCGTTGATTGAAACTCCTTGAATTTCGGCCAGATCACCTGCTTGATGTGAGAAGTTCATCCAGTTGGGTCCTGTGTCCTGCTCCTCCTCCTCCTCCACCCAGTTTTGCAGTTTTTTCTCTATTCTTGAAGCCAAGGAGCAGCTCACGGGCTTGCAGAGCCGTGGTGTTGGGGTGCACAGCCCGGCACTGAGTATGTGTGCCCCACTCCGGCTGCAGCCTCTTGGGCTCTCTTCTTGTCTAATACACGCTTGGATGTGGAGAAGGCATGCCCCACAGCATGGGTTTTCTCTCAGTAAGATGCTGATGTGAAGGTGCCCACCATAAACCATCAGATGTTGATGAACCCACAAATACCCATGCTGGCTTTTTCCTCCCTATGGAATCATAAAAAAAACCCCAATTTGCTTTGTTAGCAGAAGGGTTTTCAGCTCTGTGGCTGGACAGAACAGTCCAGGTATGATCTCTATGGCAGGTATGAACTCTAGGCAGACTGAATCCAGTCTTTAAACAGTGTCATCTCTTAAATACTATGAATATTTGCAGCTGAAGCTGCAGGCTACCTCTCAGTGGCATTGTGGACTTGTGGAGTTGGGGCAGGGCACACTCAGAGCTTTCCCCCACAGCAGGGATGCATGAGCCAACCCCTGGAGGAACACAGGTTCAAGACTAGTCATGGAGATAATGTGGAAATATGTTATAAACACGTCTGCTGCTCCCTCGTCTCTCTTTGCTGAGACTTAAAGTAGCTGGAGAACCAAGTGAGGTGTTGGATTTTAGATCTGCAACACCCCAAGAGTAAAGAATGACCCCAAACCAACGTATGGATATTATTGCTGAGGATAAAAAATGAGCTCTGTTCTTGCTGAAATCTAGACATGTCTGCAGCAGACCAGCAACTCCTAGTGGCTCTGCAAAAACTAAAGGTGGTTAAGATTATATGGACGCTGGGATTTCTACCAAAATGCACTCTGCAGATCCAGCGTGGCAGATACCTCACCACCATGTGCGCCCTTGTAAGAGGAACCAAAGCACTTCCTTCCATGCTGATGGGTGCTTTGGAGGGTCCAACAGAAAAAGGCACCAGGGAATTATTAATTTGTCAAAGGCAGAAATGTGACACGGTTGCTCCAAGAAAACAAACGGCATGATGAAAAGGACCTTGAGCTGGCACTGAAGTCAGTGATGGTGTCCTCTACCAACCAGTAAAGGGCTCAGAAAAGAGAAAACAAAAACTGAAATGGGTTGATAAAGGAATCCCGCTGGACATTAATCACTTGAAATGCAGCCTCTTGGAAGGGAAAAGGATCCAACTCCTGTAGCAAATGGTAGATTCGTCAAGACAAGAAAAGATCTCTGACCTCCCACATAAATCCCCCCTGCCTGCCCCAGAGTTCCTGCACCATAACTCACAAGGGAGTTCATGCATGTGTTTTAGAAAGACATCCTATCTTGATTTCAAAGGGAGAACCCACACCAGCCTTAGGTAAGCTGTTCCTGCAGTTAATTATCGTATTGAAAGAGAAAGAAGTGTGCTTTATTCCAGATTGAATTTGTCTGGCTTCGGTTTCCAGCCGTTGGATCTTGTTAAGCTGTTGTCTGCTAGATTAAAGAGCCCTCTGCTGAATAGAGACAAATTGGCAATCGAGAAGCCTGAAGGTCCAAGGCTAAGCTCTGTTCTTTGTTAGGTGTGCAGAATCCCTGCTAAAAGGAGGAGCTAAATGCTCGAGGTCATGGGGTGCTGAGCTGGGGCGCTAAGGACACCCTCCTTTGCCACCTCCTCTTGGCTAGGTCAGCCACAAGGTCTCTCCAATTTTTGGCTGGTGTGTCAAGACAGTGCCACTGGATGAGAGGAGAAAAGCAAACAAGTCTTCATCCCCCAACCACCTTTTATTTACTCTAGGCTAATTGAGGCCAGAGGAAGACAAGAAACTCTTGGCACTGCAGAGTGTGTTCATTCTGCAGCCAAGGAAAATGCTTTAGATCTGTTGTATTGGGTTGGACACTTGGGTCTTGAAGTGGGAATACATGGTCCATGCATGGGATCAGGCTGCACGAACATCACACTTCCCGCCTGCCATGAAGGCTGGCAAATTGAAACATCTTCCAGTGGCTTTGGCAGTAAGAAAAATGAAAAAAATTAAGATAATTGATACAGACAAAATCCCATTTAATGTGAAGCATTAAACCCAGTTCTCCTGAGGGCTGCTCCTGGGCTAGGCATGGCAGGAGGCATTGGAGGAGAGTCTTGTCATTGGGATGCTGCCATCCACGGGACAAGGGGCAGGACGTGGCACCATGGTTTCTTCTGTAGACGGGGAACTTGGGCACTACAGCTGACTCTGGAGAGAGGGCAGAGAGGTGATGCATCCATGAGGAATTCTGAAAGAAGGAGGCCAAGGACAGAGTAAAGGGCCCCAAACTGGAAGGCAAAAAACAGCAGCAGTCCCTCTCTGCCCCCCTCTCTCTCCTTCTCCTCCTTACTAACGCTAAGTACAAACTTCCCCTCCCACAAAATAAAGGCCTTGATGACAGACTGCCTTCCTCAGAACGGAGTGTCGAGTTGAAATCTGGCCCTGAGGATTTGTGGTGGCTCAGAGCAAAAGTCAAAACAAACACAAACACATTCCCCGATGCCGACGTCGTGGATGCAGCCCTCAGGAGGAGCCGGCGAACCAGACTAAATGAGCAGGAGAGATTTCTGTTTCCATGTGACAGGGGGACATGGAGGATGGACAGGAAAGGAGCAGGGGAAATGGTGGCTTTCCTTTGAGTTGCTGGGGCAGGGGGCTCACACCATCGGCTTTCTTTCCAGGGGCAACGTTGGTGCTTTTTCTTGTCTTCTCCCCTTGAAATAGCTTCTTGCCAGGCAGGTTGGGCGGTAGCTGGATCTCATGGGCTTTGCCAAGAGGTGGCAGTGCTGGAGCTCGATTGCCAGGGTGGGCAGGTGTCTATGCCAAATGCCTACGTGTCTCCACGCACAGCTCAAGGGGTGTCTTTGGGGTGAGGCATGAGGATCTGAGTAAAGATTTTGTAGCATGGCACAGCTGGAGCAGTACTTATTTAAGTCAGGATGGAGTAGAGTATAAAAAGCTTTTCCTTTAATAAACTGATGGCTAGTCAAGTGTTGGCTCTGACAGCAATTCCTAGCACCAGCTGAGGTCTCTGGGTTTTTAAACTCTTTGAATACATTATTCTCCTACAGCGCTTTTCAATCAAAGTGTTTTGCAATAGTAAATGAGTGGCAACATCTACTCTGCTGCACCACAGTGGAAGGAAACATTGGAAACCATTCCTTCGCCCTGCTCTGAGAAGGGTCCCTTAAGCTTTGGATTTCTAGTCCATGGGTGGAAAATTGACATTCCAAGACCCTCAGGGAGAGTTCAAGAGTTGTTGAGGTTTGGTCAGATGTCAGCTAGGGCTGGTGGGCAAGTGTTGCTTTAGAGCATCTTTACTCTGCTTGAATGTGGGGTGAAAAAGCCTTTGGCATCCTTTGAGTAAGTCATATCCAGACACTCATGAATGGACCCAAGCTGTGATAGTCACATTCTGTTTTATGACCTCAGGAGAGGCTGAGTGGTGGAGGAACATCCCACTGAGATGCCCTGTTTCCTGGGAGCTCAGCAGCTCCACAGACACCCACAGTCTGTGCTCTAAACCAAAATGCTTAAATGGGGCAAGAAGATGACCTTTAAGATTTGCTGTTCCTTGCAAAACAAGCAATAAGCTTGCCCAGCAGTCACTCACAGGGAGGGTGCAGAGCCTTTCCCATCTGCAGCGCCATTTAGGATCTCGGTGATTCCAGTAAGTCATACAATTAATCCTAAGAATATCAAACACTGTAAACAAGGCTCATGTGGAATATTTGATTCAGCTCGGAGTTCTTTAGGGCAGAGAAATAGGAGCTGCCTCCTACCAGACACCTCCCCAAACCCAGATTTGCAAAGCTCTGTCTTAAAAGTGCAGTTTGGATGCAGCCAAAGAGGCTTTTCTGTGTAATCAAGTGATTAACATAAACCATGTGGTCTAACAATCTGACATTGAAGATGGTGCCCTGTGCCACTTCAGATGATGTGCTTTGAAAGAGCACCAAGCAGAGCTCGGCTCTCCCCTTCTTTAAGTTTGTAGAGCTTTGCTGGGTAACACAGGGCGTTTCACAACTTCATACAAGCAGCAACGGGTGAAAAGCTGGAGGACATGGTAAGAACAAGGAGTGTGTGCATGAAAAACAACAAAAAACCCTCTTTCCTCATTTCTGTCTGTGCATTGTCAGGAAGGCTTCTGCTCCCCTGGCGGTTGGCTTGGGCATTAGGAGTAAAAGAACCTTTGAAACTCCTTCTTTTCTCCCCCATTCCCACACTTTTTTTCTTTTTCTTTCTTTTTTTTTTTTTTTTTTGCCATAGCACCTGAGCTCCTGAAGGAATTAATATGCCTTTCTCCTCAGAGCCCCTCAGGAGAAGAGGAGCTATGGCTTTGGAGAGGCCATGAGGAGTGATTGAGGCAGCTGGATCTGTTCTGTTTGATGAAGAGGAGGCTGAGGGGGGATCTCATCATGCTCTACAACTACTTGAAAGGACATTGTAGAGAGGTTGGTGCTGGTCTCTTCTCACAGGGAATTAGGGACAGAACCAGAGGAAATGGTTGCAAGTTGCAACAGAGCAAGTTTAGGCTGGACATTAGGAAGGAATTCTTCACAGAAAGAGTGGTCAGACCCTGGAACAGACTGCCTAGGGAGGGGGTTGAGTCACCATCCCTGGATGTGTTCAAGTGTCGCTTAGATGTGGGGTTGGGCGATATGGTTTAGGGGTGACCTTGTAGTGTAGGGTCAATGGTTGGACTTGATGATCCCAAGAGTCTTTTCCAACCTGAATTGTTCTGTGATTCTATGATTCTATTCTATGTACCCAAAATGCAAAAAAGTCTGTGATCCCAGCTCTCCCTTTAGCAAGCAATCTCCCTTCTTTGGCCATGAGTTCCTTTCCTGAAAACTACTGAAAGTGAATTTTCTTTCTCCCCTTCTGAGTGTTTTGGACCACAGGCTCATTCAGCCCAGGCCAGACAGCAGAGAAGATGTCTTTGAGAGATACTTTGAAGCTCTGAAGGATGTTATAGAGCTTTGAAGGACATTTCCAAGCATTTTTTTTTCAGGTTTCAGGAAGAAAGTATTACTGCTGGGGGCATTTTTGGTAGGAAATGTTTGCTTTCGAACTAATGAATGAAAAAGTAACCATGAACCAGTCTCAAAACTTGCTTTTCCTGAAGAATCAGGGTAACTGTAGTAAGAGACAGAAGATTTAGGCTCTACTCTCTTCTCTGGAGTGACCTTAAAACTTACGCCTCTGTCTTGCCTGACCTTTGGGTGAAGCTTGCTCTTTACACACTCAGAAACCTTGTGTTACATGCCAATTCCATAACCTACCCCCAAACTAAACGTGTTGATGGTGCATTTACATACCAAAAGGATCAAGGGAATGATTTCTTTAATTTCATTTTAAGCCACCTAGCAGCTGTGCATCCTGCTCAAGTCACCTAAGCTGCCTCAGGTAGCTCCATCCATCAATCCATCCATTGATCCATCAGTCCATCCATCCATGTGACTGGGACAGGGGAATTATTGTCTACCTGTGATGAGAGGGAGTTTAGGTGGCTGGGCCAGACGAACATCGAATTGTTAGACAGCAATAGTTAGTGAGAACACTCCCACCCCATTCTGAAAATATCAGTTACTCAACTTTAACCAGAACCTAGGAGTTGTTCCTCTACTTCTGACATTAGCTACCAGATCTTGATCCTGATTTCTGGATTAAGGAACCTTGGAGAAAAAAGAGTTCGCCTTGGACATCTCTCTGCCATATGGCAGGGTCAGTTCTCTACAATTCCTGGCTGATGTTTAGGGCAGGGAAAGGTGAAATAATATATATGAGAGGACTTTCTGTATCTTCTGCAAAGGTAAAAGACATAGTATGTCTTCTGGGAGAAGCTGGAGGTCATGAGCAAGTCCATTCTTCTCCCACACGTTTTCTCCTTCGGCGTACAGCTGTCCTGTGCTAGGTGGGGACCTGATCTTGTCCCAGGTCTGTTGTGATGCTGATGAAAAATTGTGGTTCCTCTCCACAGGGGTGCAGGGATGTGAGCACCACAGCAACAGCAGCAGCAGGTGCCTTCGTTTGCATGCAGGTGAACCTGATTCAGAAGCAGATTATAATCAGATTGTCAGTCTCGTCATCACGGAATGTTGATGAGGCCGAGAGTTTTGCCAGAGTTTTTGTAGTTAAAAAAAAAAGAAAAAAGAGGGTTCTGCCAGGAATAGAAAAAAATTTACATTGCATGTTTCAGAGTTTAAACCAATTTCTAAGTATAGGGATTAACACAGAGGGCTGATACTCCACATCTCTCTTCTGCAGATATCCTGCACCATCCTCAAAGCACAAGAGGGTTTTACAGCTGTCAGAGGCAGTGTCTTGGGCAGACTGGATCTTGAGACTGACCTGTCCTGTCATTCTTTCCAATTAGGGGCTATCAGAAGATGCACTTGATTCCTCCACCAACTACCCCTAAACCATCCAGCCAAGCAGCGGTCAAGAAAGTTCAATATTTCCTGTGAGCAGAGAGACACACATTAACTTCTGCAGAGCAGGATGTAAAGGCCCCACCCTCGCTTTTTCCCTCCTCAGCCCCCAAATCAAGTGGGCTTCTTGCAGCAATCCTTAGCCCAGTCCCTGCAGCTTTATAGTCGTGTATTTAGCATTTAAACCACACTATTTTACCCTGAGCTTTAAACTGTCCTCCTTCTCCTCACTGCTTCTGTCCTTTCCCATCAGTGACAGTTGTAGTCTATTTGATACAGGCCAGGTTACTGAACCATGACCGTGTAATTATGGTTGGAGCCACAGAGCTATTTTTATGCCCTGCCAGAGATTATTCACTTATCAGGAATGTATATTTAAGTGGCAGGCGCTGCACTGTCCGCTATAAATAGGCAAACCCAGTGCCCTCTGTGTTTTCTTTCAACTCTGTCATCTATCACGCCTTCAATTTCCGCAGCCACATCAACGTCCGTGCAGGAGGGGAGCAGCTGGTGACCTCGCTTAGGAAAAATAAAAAAAAAAAAAAAGGGAAAGGAAAGGGAACACGTAACACCACTTTCTTTTGAGCGTGGTGATAGCCTGGAAATGGAAGAAGGGCTGTTGTTCTGCCTGTTAGGGTTAACTTCCCTTTCAGCATGGTTATTGCTGCAACCCAGGGTCTCTGTGCAGCTCTTCGTGGCAGCTTCTCCCCATCAGCAATCAGTGGCCAAGGGGTGGCATGAGGACCTAGGACAGATGGGGCAGGAGTTGATCGTACCCATCCCAGAGTATCTCTTTCTGCAAGCTCTCGTATGAGAAAACGTAATAAGGAAAAGGCAAACAGCTTTGAGAAGGTTTAAATAGGTTTAACGTCTGCCGGCCATCTGAGCTGCTTATTTAAATACAGGTGTGGTGTCTCCAAGAGTGGACACAACCTCATCAAGAGTCTTCAGGTGCTGATAACTTCCCCTAAGTAACGACCGTCCTGTCTTACCTTTCCTGGGATATTTCGCTGGTTTGCAACTGGCAATGCAGACACCTCCCGCTGGCATTTTCCAGGCTTAATTCCTGCAGGGTGGCACAAAATTCCAGGAGGTTTTGGTGTCCCTCAGCCCACCGACGTGTTGGTTATTTTTTTGGGTTGTTCTGATGGGCAGAAGATTTTTTGCCAAATTTGCATGAGGCAGCAGACACGAGAAGAGGCATTTTCTGCAGCATTTGAAAATTTTGATGCGCCCCAGCAGAGGTAAAAATCATTTTCTAGGATAAGACACCAGCTTGGCACCTGCTGCAGTGGATGGAGCCCTAATCTTGCCCATCTTCACTCACCTTGGACAGTATCTGATTAGCAGATTAAATGCATTTTTACTGGCTCTTATCTTGGTCTTTGGGTAAGGCAGGAAGTTATCACGCACATGAAATACCAATTTTTATCAATTCTCTGCATTTCCTCAGGTGCACACTGCAGTCTGTGACCCTAATGAAGGGCTTGGGCAGCAGCAATGTCTGAGGCAGATTCCTTCCTTGCAAAAAGAGGGACGTAAAATTTGGCAGAACCACTTCTGGAGAAACAAACCCCCAAATCTAACCAAGGATAACATCTAAGAGTGCATCTAGCAGTTTGCTAAGCACTCAGAGAAACCTGTGCCTGCACGCTGATGGATGTACAAGGAGTAGAGAAAAACTTGCTTTTACCATCTTGGATCCTCAGATGCAGCAATCCAGACCATTGCTTCAACCTGTGGATTTGCTCAAGCTGATAAAATATGCTTCCTCCCGCCTTTCGCGTAGCACATCGCGTCCCTCCTGACTCTTTCTCAGAATTTCTGGCTGCACATTCCTTGGACTCGCTGCTCAGTCCCCTTTTAGCACAGCTGATACTGTACAGTAACTCGGGTGTTCTTTCCCTTCCAGACTTCTCCAAGCGCCAGCGGAACTTGTGGTTTTTGTGCAGACCGTTGTGACTTTGTGTTTCTTCGAAAAAAAGAAGAAGAAAAAGAAGAAGAAAAGACTGGCTGTATCGTCACTGGGCTGATTTCCCTATTTCTGATAACATGTTTCTTGATGCTGGTAAGAGCGATAATGCATTCCTGTGGATCTTCCCCTGGCTTTCCATCTTGGCAAGGGAGGAATCGCTGGGGAGATTTTCCTTGTGTTTGCTTTGCCGGTTTTCCCCAAGGAGCAGTGGGGTCAAATGCTGAGGTCTCAATAAAGCAGACATGGGAGGTGTGAACTTGGGAGCAATTTTGGTTGCTGCGGCGCAGCCATTTCTACGTTACGATGAAATTTCTGGCATCTGGAGGCAAAGGCACGTGATTTCCTTCCACCGTGAGCACAGCCCGCTGCTCAGGAGGGAGCTCAACCCCTTGGTGTACGGCCACATCACTCGTGCATCTGGGTAAGCTTTGCTCTGTGACTTTTACCTTCCAAATTCTGTACCCTGAGCATCTCCCGGCAACGTTATCGCTCTTTTTCATCCCTCATTTGGGTTTTGGTTTGTGGGTTGTGCAGTCTTTTCTCTTTTGAAAGGTCCCATCCAGACAGCAGTCCCAGGACACCTTGCTGGTTTCTGTCTCTGTTCTCATCAAGGCCTTAGATGTGAAATACCCTTTTCTTGATCTGGCAGTTTTTATGGGACTTGTACGCATTCACCTTGGATTCCGTCCAAAACGTCCCTTTCTTGGAGATATTTCAGAGCTAATGCTGTTGTTCTGTGTTGCTTGGCTACTTTCCTGTGCTTTTAAGTTAACACACCCTGCCTCTCCGAAATACCACTATCAGGATTTTGTCATGGCCTTTTCTACTGATGTCATGTTACTGGTGGGGATTTCTGACACTTATCAGTCCTGTGGGTATTGCATGCCTGTTTTCCTGGAAGGGTCCCGTGCGCCAATTCTACTTCAAAAGGGACATTTTCTTCACACCAAATTCCAAAGCAAATGCTGAAAACAATTAACTTATTGCTGCCTTTTCTGACCTGGACATGTCGATACACAGATGGAGAATGAAGTTTCATCTAAGTTTAACCCAGCTGGATATAAATGAATCTTATTTCAGCCAGGTTTCTAGTCTGAGCCAATCACCTCGAGTCTGGCTCTGGTTGATAGAAAGAAGATGGTGCTTACAGAATATCACAGAATCTCTTTGGTTGGAAGAGACCTTTAAGATCATCAAGTCCAACCATTAACCTAGATGCTTCGTCCCATCTGAAGGTGGCTGTGTCCAAAAGCTGGGTGAGGCTGTCTGCAGGCTCAGAGCTCTACACCACCTCCACCTAAATCATATAAATCGTAGAATCATAGAATGGCCTAGGTTGGAAGGGACCTCAGAGATCATCTAATCCAACCCCTGCCATGGGCAGGGATGCCCTTAACCAGCCCAGGTTGCTCCAGGCTCATCCAACCTGGCCTTG
>NW_009721110.1:11272-16203 GCF_000703405.1 Apaloderma vittatum
CCCCCGGGGGGGGCCCACCCCCAGCCTCTCTGGGCAATCTGTGCCAGAGTCTGGCCACCCTCGCACTGAACAATTTCTTCCTCAGATCCAGCCTAAACCCATTCTCCTGCAGTTTAAACCCATTTCCCTTTGTCCTATTGCTGGACACTTGTCCAAAGTCCATCCCCAGCGTCTCTGTAGGTTCCCTTCAGTTATTGAAGGCTGCTAGAAGGTCCCCCTGGAGACTTCTCTTCTCCAGGCTGAACAATTCCAGCTCCCTCAGCCTGTCCTCATAGCAGAGGTGCTCTAGCCCTCAAATATCTTTGTGGCCCTAATGCCTAGTTAAGATTAAGTGCCAAGGGATTATTCTGCATGAAGATTAAGAGACTAGAATTAAAGAGTCTTCACATAAGCAAAGTGTCCAAATGGTACTTCAGACCATGGCCACTAATCTTTGGCCAATCATAAACATTTCTTGCCATTTGAGGCTTCAGACCATGGCCACTAATCAGTGGCCAATCATAAACATTTCTTGCCATTTGAGATACCCTAGGAAATCCTTCCCTGCCTGTAGCAGCCACTGCAGAAAGGTCATAATCTCCTCTCGCTCCTGTGCTGCATCTGTCAAACCTATTCAGATGTCTTGGGTACACCAGAAAAATCTCAAACCACACTGACATCCACACTCAGGCAAATGAATCACACTGCTGGTCTTCACTGATCAGAAAGGGAGATCAAATCTCCTGCTCACCTCGAGACACTTACACGTCATAAATTGGAGAGTCTCGGTCTACGAGTCAATGCGATCCCTGGCTCTCAGCCAAATCAGTAAATAAAAGGATGAGATCACTCTGATGTCTACAAGGAGACAAGAACACAGGAACAAGGCAAGTGGCAGCTCCATAAATCTGCTGCAGTAGATGGACAGAAGGATCCTGGAACACGTGTCCTACCTTTGATCTCTGAAGTGCTCACGGGCTTGTACGCATCTCCTCTCCAGAGTGTTCTTACTTTGGCATGTCAGAGACGTGAATTTGTCTAAGAGGTGGAAATCATTAAGAGTTTACACTGAATTCCTAAAGACATAGGGCACTAGTTTTCGTTCAAACCCTGCAAGAGCATGTAATTTTTACCAGTGATTTAATTCCTTCTGCTTCCTGGGATAACAAATGTTCCTTCAGAACTAACTGAGCATCAGTTCCGACTCAGCCCCAGGCAGACCAGGTTGATGTTTTAGGTCTTTACAATATTCATAGTCCAGACAGGGTAGAGCAGCCCATTCGCTTTCATGTGCAGCAGAATTAGGAGCCAGGTCGTACATTATTTTCCTTGGCCAACACCTCGAAATAGGTTGAAACATTTCTTCTTTCCTGCAAAGATGAAGGAAATCTTTTGCAGCACTTCTGCAAAAGGGGAAGGAAAGGTCATGACTGCAGCATCGTTCCCTCTGTGCTTCCGTCCTCCCTCTTTGCCGAGGATCTGTGGATCTCTCCAGTGAGGCATCAACATGAGGAGCAGAGGGATCTGAGCTGGCGAGGGGTCTATAGAATATGCCTCATACAGAGCAGCTAAGGGAGCTGGGCTTGTTTAGTCTGGAGAAGAGGAGCCTGAGAGGAGACCTCATCACTCTCTACAACTCCCTGACAGGAGGTTGTGGGGAGGTGGGTGTTGGTCTCTTCTCCCAAGTTACATGGGACAAGAGGAAATGGCCTCAGGTTGCACCAGGGGAGGTTTGGATTGGATATTAGGAAAACTTTCTCTACTGAAAGAATGATGAGGTACTGGCACAGGCTGCCCAGGGCAGGGGTGGAGTCCCCATCGCTGGAGGGGTTCAAAATACTTGTAGATGTGGCACTTTGGGACATGGTTTAGTTGTCATGGTAGTGTTGGTTAGATGGTTAGACTAGGTGATCTCACAGGTCTTTTCCAACTTTAATGATCCTATGGTTCTATAATTCTATGATTCTATGAACTGTTGCACAGCTGGCAGTGCCTACAGGAACCACATCTGCACCCCAAAGTGTCCAACAATTCAAAGGGAGCTGATACAAACATGTGGGACCGTGGAAATGCCATCCTCTGCGAGGCCTGAGTTTTGAGTCATCTCCCTTTTGCAAGGGGACTCTCAACCTGCCTGACTGATCCTCCTCCTTCCGTATGCTTGCAGCATCTCAAGATGTTTTGCAGAGGATGGATGGAACCTCCAGGTTTTTAATGAGAGAGGCTGAGAAGGAGGCTATAGCTAGCCCTGTGTCTCCCAGGAAGGAATGTTTGGGAGCTCTCTTTCTGTCTGTAAAGCTCCCTCTTCTCTTTTTAGCACCCAGACAGCACTTCCTCTGAAAAGAGACCACTAGAAGCTGTCCTAAATTTTACCAGATGATCCCTTCTTGAAAGCCGAACTGTGACTGTATGTCTTGAGCAAGTTCCAGGAGATTTTGTGAGACAGAAGGGTCCAGCTGGTGACATAACAGCAGCTATAGCTCTTTTTCCCCCCCTGGTAAAATAAAACAGCAGTTTTACTGAGTTGTTCTCAAACTCATGACTACTTCCTAGCAAGCAAAGATTTTTCCTCTTGACAAATAGCAGGGTGACCTAGTGACAGGTGGGGTGAGTGAGGAGGTAACATCCAAATGCTCTTTAACACATGATGTCTTTAACCAGCACTGTCATAACCTTCCCCTCCAAAACATACATTCATTCACTTAAGAAAATAGCGGGGCCATGGGAACAATAAACTCTCTGTTGCCCAAACGCATTTATGTTGGCTCACTGAAGCCTGAGCACTGACATGGAGAGGAGTACATAATTTTTTCTTTCTTCTGTTCCTAAAACATACAGTCTTTTTCCCACTGGACTTACAGGAAAGAGCCTTATTAGCACAGGACTAAGGTTTTGCTTAGAGGTCTCCAGGCAGCACGGCCATATCCAGGAAAAGTTGGCACCTGCCTACACAAAACAGCCTCCACCTCCTGCCCCTCTCTGTTGAAAGAGCATTAAGAGACACTTGTGCCTGTCTCTGTCCCTGACACTAATTCTTTTTGATTTATGTGCCTATGCCTCATCTTCCCTTCTCAAACGCCGTGATTTGTCTCCTTGCTCATGGGACTTCCTTGATTCTGATAGAGCTGGCACTCTACTAACGACACGTTTGCACGACCCTTGGAGCTCAGGAGATTTTGCTGCTGATGAACACCTCAAATCGTCTGCTGTGTCTGCCAGAAGAGGATGAAGATGCATTAAATGTACCGTAATTGTTTGGGAAGACTCAGATGAAAACAAATATATTTCAGCAAGTGAAAGTTGCTGAAAACTGATTTATATGCTCTGGTTTTTAATTTTTAATTGTATAAATGGGAAACATGGGACTCTTCTGCTTTCCTTTGGAAAAAAAATGGCTTGTATCAAAGGAGAAACAATGGGAAAATATTTCTTCCTCATGTACTTTTTCACTGATATCAGTAAAGAGAGGGAAATATTTTACACGGAAGCAATGGATTGTGCTACAGAATGTGTTAACTGTGTCTAGAGTTGAAAGATCAGATGAAATGTCTCCTTAGAGCTCGTGAGATTGCTAAATATGAATAGATATATGAAAGAAGGAAGCTCCCAAAAAAGCTGGGCCAATTTTTGATTCATTTGCAGATGAGATGTATCTCAATGAGAAAAAAAACCCAAAGAAACAACACAAACAACTTATTAATCTACAGGGAATATTGTAAAAATGTCATGCCTGAGCTGTGTCAAAAGTTGTTCTGGCAGTTCCAGCAACACAAGTGTGTGCTGAAAGAGCATTTTCAGTCCTCAAATTGATCATTTTCTTGCAGAGACACAGTATGACAGAGGATATATTAGATGCTATTTTATTTCACACAAAAAAAGAGTGCTCTTTAAAAAACTGTTTATTTGACAACACCAAAAAATACCAAGAAAATTTTTGTCATTAAAGTCAGAAAATAAACAAACAGTCAAAAACACAATAGTTTTAATTTTGAATTTCAACACTGTTTTGAACTAAGACTTGAGTTTGCTGGGTGTTTGTTCTGACTGGTTTGTTCCGGTAACCAGACATTTGGGGTTTTTTTGTGATGTCTTGAACTGGATCTGAACCTCGACTGGAAAAAAATACACCCAGCCCCAAAATGAGTGAAATAGCTCTCCATCTTTGAAAGACCTTCTTAGCTCCCCTACAGATTTAGTATTCTCTTATTCTATGCGAATGTCTTCCGGAATGTCTCCTCACCCGATGATTTGCTGGACATATCACTAATATCAGGCGAAAGAGCAAGTTCAAAGTCAGATCTAACTGTGCTGAGCCTCTGATCCACAGAATATGTATCCAGTCCGTGGCTGGTTGTAACACAGTCCCAAAGCTAAGTATATATTAAAAAATAAAATAGATTAAGAGCTGTCTTTTGGTTCCAACACTAAGATGTTTAGCCAGGATTATGTCCTCATGGACTAGACTCTTTCTCCCTCAAAGATGGTGGCCTCATCCATCCCATCAAGCACTGGAACAGGCTGCTGAGGGAAGTGGTGGAGTCACCATCCCTGGGGGCATTTAAAAGACATGTAGCTGGGGTGGTCAGGGACATGATTTAGTGGTGGACTTGGCAACGTTGGGTTAATGGTTGGACTCGATGATCTTAAGGGTCTTTTCCAACCTAAATGATTCTGTGATTCTATGTGTTAGGAACTATCCTTACTATCCTCTTAGCTGTGTTTGGCAACATCTGGGAAACTACTGGTGGCCAGAGAGTGCAAAAAAGAATATCTGGAGGCTTGTGTGCCAGTACAAAATTACATCTTGCTTACCAGTATAGACATAACCAGGTAATCTAACCTCTGCGTGGGAGAAGAAGAGATGCTCAGGCAGATCTGCCCAGATACAGGAGGGCTGTTTATCATAGAATCCTAGAATGGCCTAGGTTGGAAGGGACCTCAGAGATCATCTA
>NW_009721110.1:16280-16507 GCF_000703405.1 Apaloderma vittatum
GGGGGGGGCCAGCCTCTCTGGGCAATCTGTGCCAGAGTCTGGCCACCCTCGCACTGAACAATTTCTTCCTCAGATCCAATCTAAACCCATTCTCCTGCAGTTTAAACGCATTTCCCTTTGTCCTATTGCTGGACACTTGTCCAAAGTCCCTCCCCAGCCTCCCTGTAGGTTCCCTTTAGTTACTGAAGGCTACTAGAAGGTCCCCCTGGAGTCTTCTCTTCTCCAGC
>NW_009721110.1:16523-26435 GCF_000703405.1 Apaloderma vittatum
GCCTGTTGTCGCAGCGAGGCTGCTCCAGCCCCTGGGTCAGCTTTGTGGCCTCCTCTGGACTCGTTCCAACAGCTCCATGTCCCTCTCACCAGAACTGGATGCAGGATTTGAGGTGGGGTCTCAGCAGAGCAGAGCAAAGGGGAGAATCCCCTCTCCTGCCCCGCTGACCACACTCCTCTGGACGCATCCCAGGACAGGGTTGGCCTTCTGGGCTCAGCTTCTCATCTATCAACACCTCCAAGTCCTTCTCTTTAGGGGTCCTCCCAGCCCACTCTGTGCCCAGTTTGTGTTCATGCCTGGGACTGGCCTGACCCAGGTGCACTTTGACTTGTTGAACCTCCTGCAGTTTGCACTGGTCCATCTCTCCAGCCTGTCAAGATCCCTCTCGATGGCATCCCTGCCCTCAAGCGAGCCCATGGCATCACACATCTTCGTGCCATCAGCAGACTTGCTGAAGAGTCTCTGTTTTATTCTGAGCATGGTCAGTCTCTGCCTCTCCTGAGAGCCTGGACCTGCTCCAGACCCTGGTGTGACTTCGAGTGTGAGTCATGCAGAAGCTGAAGGAGCATGGGCTTGCGAAGGGGTGCAGCCCAGGGACCACGTCAGCGTAGAGACACTCCACGAGGGCAAGGGCTCAGAGAACCTTTGGAAAACTCGCCTTTCCGTGAAGAGCCAGTGGTGGAAGGAGCCAGGCAGGGACTTTTCCCTACGGCAGGAAGGCTTGGAGCCATTTCACGGAAGGTGGCAGATCTGCACGTGAATTCACTTTATCAAAGTTGAGGCAAAACAACCCCTCTGATGTCAACCGAGTAACATCTGGAATGAATTTGGCTTACTGGAGCTGACTGTATTAACAATAAGCAAACAAACAAACAGGGCAATTAACCCTTCTCTGCCCCTCAATACAAGTGTGTATTGCAGGGTTAACTTTATAGGTTATTTTATTTAAAGCTAGAGGAACAGCTCGCTAACCCCAAGCAAAGGCTGGTTCTGCATTTAAGATCCAAGCCAGGAAGAAGACGATTGGCTTCGATTCCTCCTGATCCCTGTCCAGAAGAAATAGTGTCTTAGTTTATTAAGATTTAAGGGTCCAGGCTTGACTGCTAGCCTGCACTCAGGAGTTTCCCTTAGAGAATATTTATGCTGCCTCATTTTCATATATAGTTAATAAAGAGCCATTCCCATATTTTACAATGACTGCTCTCTATTTTATGAACAGGAGAGAAAATCATTAAAGGCTGAATGGAACATGCTAAAATAAGTTAATCTAAATTACAGTTCATGGTTCTTTTTTTGCTTTAGATTTCACGGGATGACGAATTAGATATTACTTCCCCACTGAGAATCTTCCCCCACCCCCATTTCCTCATCTTCATCTCTTCATTGTAACTTCTTCCTGGTCTAAACATCTCCCCTTTCTAAAAGGTCTCTTCTCCATTAAGTGATTTTTTTTAGGATTGAGATCCTCAATCTTTGGCCCTACCAATGACTGCACACACAAACAGAGCAGTTTATACACCAAATATTTTATTTTCCATGCTGTATTCCCTGCCTCATTACTTGTCTTGACAAGAGAGGAACTGATATGCATGTTACATCAGCATAATATAAACCTACTCTTCCAGAATTAATTCCTCACGAACACACGCGTGCGCAGTGAAGAAATTCTACAATTGTGATGTGAGAGAAAAACAACAGCTTTCTGACCAAAGAAGATCTGCCGCTAAAAGATGTTTCCAGCCCAATTATGAAGCACTGGGAAATTAAAAGAAGCATCTGAATATTGGTTATCCATCTAAACTGAACACACAGACATTGTTATTTGGTTAAAAAGCATTTTGCTGGACTGTGATAGAAGGGATAAAAGGAAAGTCATTCAAAACACAAAAAAAGTTAAAATGAGGCAGTTTTTTCCCCTGCAAGCCATATTTTCCTCCCTGAACTTTCAAAACAAAAAGAACCAGGAATTATAATTCAGATTGAATTATTTTAACACACCCCAGCACACTGAATTTAAAAGATCTCCAATAAATTAGGGAGGATAAATCCATCCACGCTTACTGAGCGTGACAGTCCAGATGTAAATTTAATCTTAGTAAATTGCAAAATCATCGACTGGGGTTGTCCAATCCCAGAGGATTGCTCTAATCTCACTTTTTTTCACTTAGACACTTTCCCAGGTATGTGGTGCTGGTCACTGTCAGAGTTGGGGTAAGACCTTTTCCTTGATTTTGGGCGATTGTTCTCGTCTCAAACAAGCACCAAGGTCGTACACGATGCAGACCCAGCAAAACCTCTGCACACGCTGAGAAAAACCTCATTTTTCTTGTGTCAATTGTTTTAGATTAAGAGTTATGCAAGGCTTGGAGGAAGAAGTAATGCTTTTTATCGAATCTAATGATGTATTTTGAAAAACAAAACAAAATAATAAAATAAAATAATAAAATAAAATAAATAAAAAAGGCTGGACTTCATGCACAAGTTCTTTTCTTTTTTTTCAGTTTTGAAATGAAAGCAGCAATTGTCTCAGCTAAATGAAAGTTTAAGACCAATTGCTCGCAGTTGAGTGGATTGATCAGAGCATCCAAAAGTGAAAATATCTGGTACTTGTAACAAAGAAGGAGTGTTAGGAAGGTGAAATATATCTATAAAAAGATACGTCAGTTACGGAGGGGAAACATAAAAAACCTGCAAATCTATGTTTGAATCCATTTCTTTCACACCATTTTTACTGGCTGAACAATCATTTTTAATAACAGGTTTTAAAATGTCTCCCTCTAACCCAGATTATTACTAAAACTTTTTGGAAAATCGAATTTCCTTCCCAGGGGAAATGCCAACATTTCTACTTCTCTTTTCATTCCAAATTGGAACGCAGAAGTGAAAATCCGAAACTCCTTGTGAAATGGCATTTCCAAAAAAACTCTAGTTGGAAATGCTAAAATATTTCTCGTCATTAACATCGACTCCATCGACTCCAGCGTGGTGGGTTTATTTCTGCTTGGTAGTATATGGTTACTTCTTTTTGACGATGCTGAAGATTTCATTTTGACAGGGAAGAAACACTTTACACCAAAATAGCACAAGCCTTGCATAACTGATTGCAATTTCTAAAAGTCAAAACACAAGCGCAGAAGGCAACGATGTCTCCGCACTGTGGGCTTCGCCTTGTCAGATAATCGTAAAGAAAAGGAGGTTGAAATGGCACATTCAAAGTTGCAGGAGTAGGGAGCGGGAGTTGGACAATTTTTGTTGAGAATTTCATGGAAATTTGAATTACGCCCACCGAATATTTGAGTTTCGTCAACGCAGTGTTTGCCAGTGGAAAACTGTCCCATTCAAACTTTTCCTGCTCAGAACGTGCCTTGGCCCAGCAGCGCAGGTAGACAAGGAGCCAGGTTTCAGAAAACCTGGGGACTGATCCTGGCCTCACGGAGAAGTCCAACGGGGACCTACGAAGGAAGCAGGATTCATATTGAACCACTGGGTCAGCCAAACCGCGCCAACGAGAGCAAAGTTGACAGAGACTGCTCTTTGGCAAGCGTTCATCGAGGAGCAGATCTGTGAAGCTGTGGTTGGCAAGGAACTACTCAAAGAATGTTCTCATGATGGGTACTGTCCCACGGCACAGGCTGGAGCAGGGTTTGTGCAACAAAATCATATCTTTGGGCAACATTAGGGTGCATGGATAAAGAGTTGGTCCGGGAGGTTGCTTGGAGCGGTGGGTGTTTAGCCCTCAGCAGAGCCGTATTCTACATGTTCGAGGTCTAAATCCACAACATTTTCCTTTGGAGATGAAGAACATGTTGCAAAATGTTCCTCAGTGCTTGAGCCCGGGTAGGTTAATAGACACATGAAATGGCAGAGCAACATCTTCCAACCCCCACCCTTGCTCTGATGCCTTACAAGTAGATCAGAAAGGTTTCCTGAAGACCCCAAGGTGCTTGGGAAGAGAGTAAGACTGGGGGCAGAGAATGGGACAAGCCATTTCCATGAGATTCCTCTTCTTATTTCCACACAGACGAGCCCGTTTGGCTGGGGAGGTGTGACATTGTTCTCACACCCTGCAGGCTGTGGCTTCGACGACCCATGTCTTCACACGTAGCAGCAGCCAAGTCGTCCTTAGGACAGGGAGGAGATCAAGCTACAGCTCCTCCAGTGGGGGCGAAACACTTGTTCCAGGAGAACCATGGGAGCAATTCTACCAAAGAAACCAGCCAGACAGCCCTGCTTGCAGCCGAGAGATCTTCAGCACGGCTGAAAAGCAGAGTCTGTCTGTCTGCTCCGTTCCTGGAGCCTTCACAAGCCAACACCACGGAGCCGTTCCCAGCAGGCTCCCTGTTCCTGTTAAACCACATCACAGGAGAGCAGGGCTGGCAGGGCCCAAGAAAGTGATTGCTGAGGCCATTCAGCTGTCCTGGGACACAATTAGCTGCTTCTGAGTTAATTGCAAACAGCTTGACCCCGCTTGTACCCTGAACTTGGCTCGTAGGTTTTAAAAGAGGGGGGTGCACCAAATTGCCCCATGCTGCTGCCTAGTGTCCAGATTGCACCTTCTCCACAGCATGGGCTGGATGGAGATCAATGTGGTCCAACGCCCAAAAACTAAAAAGGGAGGAAGCAAGAGATGCCTCAAACGCTGGTGTCAGCATCTCTCTCCAAGGAGGCTATGTTCTTGGCAGCTTTGACATGCACCATCCATCCCCCTCAAGACGCACTCTGAAGTTGAGGAGATCACGCATCCTGGTTGCACAGACCCTCTCAAAGCCAGGCAGAAACTCCAGGGCCAGCACGGTGCTGGGTTTACTTTTCTTTGAGGGGCTAGTAAGTCATCCTTCCCCCCTCCATGCCTAGAGAGATGGCTGTTTGGATTGGTACCATCCTTAATTGTTGACGATATATGAGAGCACATTGCAAAGGTTTGTTATTCTTGGAAAAGCCATGCGGGGGACCTTTCCAGCAATGTGTCAGGGCTTAGCGCACAGAGCTGTGTGGCTTTGGGCCCTTTTTCAGAGGCAGAGCTATATTTCAGCTGGAGGCCCTTTAGGATGAGAGGATGTGTCTGCTGGAAGTACCAGAGAATGGTCACTTGTACCCCACAGAGGGGAATGGCTTTTTTAATGACTGAAGGATGGCTGCAGGCACTTCTATTTTGCAGATACTGTGGGAAAGGGAAATGGTGGATGTAGGTAATAGCAGGTGTCCTCTGTCCTCATCTTCCCTTCCCCATCTGCATTTCTCCAAAAATGAAGGTGCAGGATTAAAATAATTCCCCTCTTCCTTCGTAGAATAGTAGAATCATAAAGGTTGGAAAGGACCTTTAAGATCATCAAGTCTAACCTATACCCTAACCACTAACCCATCTCCGCAAGTGCCGCATCCAACCATTTTTTAAACATGTCCAGGGATGG
The DNA here is from genome assembly GCF_000703405.1 of Apaloderma vittatum. Classification (NCBI taxonomy): domain Eukaryota; kingdom Metazoa; phylum Chordata; class Aves; order Trogoniformes; family Trogonidae; genus Apaloderma; species Apaloderma vittatum. Next base: position 21,935 of record NW_009721110.1, read on the forward strand.
TGACTCCATCACCTCCCTCAGTAACCCGTTCCAATGCTTCACCAACCTTTTGGTGAAGAAGTTTTTCGTAATATCCAATCTAAACTTCCCCTGGTGCAACTTGAACCCGTTCCCTTTTGTCTTATCACTATTCACTAGGGAGAAGAGGCCAACACCCGTCTCACTACAGCTGCCTTTCAGGTAGTTGTGGAGAGCAATAAGGTCTTCCCTCAGCCTCCTCTTCTCCAGGCTGAACAGCCCCAGCTCCCTCAGCCTCTCTACATAAGACTTACCCTCTAGTCCTGTGGGAGACTTTGTCTTCGATATCTTCTTAGGGCATAGCAGGGAAGGAAAGAACTCGAGAGAACACAAAAAATCATTTTATACCTGTTCATAAACATCCAACCATTGCAAGACATGATGAGTGTGAGAAGGTTGTCACTGCTCTGCAGGGCACTGGTCACACGCAGCAGCTGTACTTGGCTGGTGACCTCCACAGCTCTTTTCCCACACCACCAATGCTCTCTTCTCCAGCTGTTTAGGATGATACGTTGATGTTGGCTTTGTGTGTCCTTAGGATCAAATGCACCTTCTTTCCTTCCCTGCCTGCCCAGTCATGCAACCAGGGGAATAAGCTCCTCCTGAAGAACATTATCTTCTGCTGCAGCTACAAACAGGAGTTCAGAGATGCATTTAAAGCAACAGTAGAACCCACATCCTTCTGCTGTTCCATATATGCTACACGAAGTCAGCCTGGGCAGTGCTTTCGGTGTACGACAACTTTAAGTGTTTTCTGCATTTCTGAATATTTTACAGCGGGGATGGATGTCATTGAATCAGATCAGGTCTGTTGCTGTTCCAAAGGCTGGCAGGACACCCACAAGCAGTGTGTGTGTTCGTGTCTGTGTGCATGTGTAGGTCTGGACCAACAAATACACAATAACAGATAATGTGTGTGCAGAAATTGATGAATAAGTAGTTAAATGGATAGATAAGAATACGGAAGAAAGGATGGCAGAAACTGAGTGTGTGTGAGTGGCTAGATTAATGCTTTATTACTTAGTCTCCAGTTTATATTATGTTATAAATAATGCCTTTGTTTTACTGGATTTTGGAAGGATGAGGAGAAGCTAAGTCAGAATTTTCAGGAGGGTGGGAACTTTTGAAGCAAATATCCCCAATGGGGCCATTATGGCCAAAAGTGGCTTTATCTATTGAGAACAGAGTGGCAGGGCACTTCAAAGAGCTGAGCTGCTGAAATAGCTCTTGGAGCCAGGTTCTTAGTTGCATCCCCGTGACAGAGCCTCCTCTCACAATGTCTGTCACTCCCTGGACGCAATATAGACATCTCAGCGCTGCTGAAAACCAAGGTTTTGGTGATGATTAATAACTAACAGATTTTTTTCCACCACGGGAAAAAAACAAAACAACTCACAACAATTAGGATGGCTTTCCAGCCTGTGGGCGTTTGCTGGGCCTGATGATCAGAAGTGTAAACAATACTAAAATAATGTCCCGCTGCCCCCCGGGGCTTTCTGTGGAACAGAGTGTCCAATTTGCTTGCATTTCAGGGTAGGGAAGAGGCGGTGCTGTTCCTCATGGTGAAGATAAACACGGGTGGAAAATAACAAGGGGAACCATATTAAGTAAAAAAGCCATAGGAAGGAATACAAATGCAAACTAGAAAGTGGTCAGACGTCGGGGGGAAGAAGTGTCCTTTTGCCTCCAGCACCACTTTGTCTTTGAAGAACGAATGGTAGCATCACACTGGGCAGCACTCCCCCCGGTGCTGTCCAAGGCATCATGAAACTGGTGCTCTCAAAGACAAATGTGGGGTGGCTTGTCACTACCAAGGTGCTTGTTCCTGGCACAAGAAGGTCTTTGTCCTGTTTGCTACAGCTTTCAGAAATGGGATGTCCATCTCTTGAGAGTAGATGGCTGTACTGCTCCTGCTAGCTCTGAACTCTTTGCATCAAGCGTGGACGTGATGGACCCTTTGCCTCAGTGCCAAATTAACTCTCCAGAAGTAATTGCATCCACCTGTAAAATAAAAGGATTCAGGAGACTAGAGGGGGCACAGCATCCCCTAGCCTTCACGTACACCATCTACACATGCCAGAGAACTAAGTGAACCGGGAGCTTTGGAAAGAATGACCTGAGTTATATTTCATAGAATCATAGAATGATTTGAGTTGGAAGGCACCTCAAAGATCATCCAGTTCCAGTGCCCTGCCCTGGAAGGGACATGTCCTGCTGGATCAGGTCACTCAAGGCTCCATCCAGCCTGGCCTTGGACACTGCCAGGGATGGAGCATCCCCAATCTCCCTGGGCAACCTGCGCCAGTGTCTCACCACCTTCAGGGGGATTCCTTGGATCTAGTCTAAACCTACGCTCTCCCAGCTTCCACCCATTACCCTACAGTCCCTTGACGAAAGTTCCTCCCCAGCCTCCTTGTGGCCCCTTCAGGGACTGGAAGGCCACTAGAAACTCTCCCTGGATCCTTCTGTTCTCCAGACTGAACAAGCCCAACTCTCTCAGCCCATCCTCATAGGAGGAGTGTTCCAGCCCTCTGCCCATCTTGGTTGCCCTCCTCTGGACTCACCCCAACAGCTCTGCATCTTTGTTCTGTTGGGGGCTCCAGAACTGGACGCAGCGCTCAAGATGGGGTCTCACCAGGGCAGAGCAGAGGGGCAGAATCCCCTCTCTTGCCCATCTTGATGCATCCCAGGACAGGGCTGCCTTTCTGGGCCACAGGCACGCACTGTTGGCTTGTGTTGATCTTACTGTCCACCAACACGCTCAAATCCTTCTCCCCAGAACTGCTCTCAATCCACTCATGGCCCAGCCTGTATCTGTGCACAAAGATTTTCTGTACGTAGCAGATTGCACAGATTAAAAACTTGTAATGCTTTAAAGAACTAATCTATTCAATGTTTTGTTGGTTAATTAACTCAGTCAAAACAATTGCCTGGGTCTGCAAAGGGGCACTTGAGTGGGTTGAACATAGATCTCCAGTGAGTAACCAAGCTCGGGAATGTCACATCAGCTGTGTAGATGAGGAGAGATCATGGAAAATATGCAAATGAAAAAGTCTGAGCTAATCCTGCAGTGAGGGCTCAGGACACGAAGAAAAATCCATATGTGCCTCTGTCCCTGTCTTTGGAAACTCAGTGTATTCATTCCAGTTTTCAAAAATGTAATCATACACTCTTAAGTTATGCCTATATTCATCTACTTTACTGTATATTATCTTTTTATCTTAGTTGCATGTATGAAAATTTTCAGTCCCAATATTGCTAAGACAATTTTAAATTGCTGATCCCTAACACTCTTCTGTCCCAGGAGTCAGATGATCAAGAGCAAACCCTTGATTTCAACAAAGCAAGTGTGGCAGGAAGGTAAGGTGGAAAACCTGAGAACTCAAGTCAAGGACATTACATTTTCATCAGCAAATCCCGTGGCGCAAGGGCCAGTTCTGCAGAGTCAAATGGCTGTGGATCTTGCGGCCATGCCTTTTCTGTTTGGACTGGTTTTAATCAGATTCTTTGGCTTCCATGCCCCCCAGCCAGAGCGTAGGAGGTCTGCTCTGATCCTGCATGTCCTCTGGGTTCGGTTCACCCAAAAGGATTCCAGTTTGTGCGCTCTGAGATTTCCCTGTGACGTGAATCAATCTGGTAAATCAGAAGATCAGGGAGATGCAGTTCAGATCTTTACTTAGTGTAGCTGTACCCTACATGTCTTGAGTGTTCTCTGACATCCAGCATGGTCGGGGTCTCACTGTCTGGCAGGAGACCACCATGATGTTCATCTGAGGATGATGATCTCTGTTCTGACAGTGATGGGCTCATGAATCAACAGCACAGATGTAGGAAGTGAAGATCTTTGTCTGCTTTGGACCTTGGATGACCATGGGTTAATTGAGGTGCACAGCAAAAGCCCATCAGATGTTAAGCAGAGTCTAAAATAAGGAGGATCTTAACATGATCCTGGTGAGGTCTTGGGTCAAGTTTTCTCCTCCAGAGGTCACAGCCACCAACTGAGGCAGCAGTGTCTCTGTCAAGGAAGCTGCCCTTCATAGCAACTTCCAGTTTATCTACAGCTAAGAGCAACAGGACCCGCTCCATCTGGCCTTGGTTTTCTGGGGATCTGTGAATTAGAAATACCACCCTTTGGAGATGACCCTTTCTCTCTAATAAGCCCAGACATTTAGGTGCTCTCAGACAAGATGTCCACCCTATCAGCAGCCATAGTCCGTAGGTGGGTCTTTCCTTACAAGCTAGAAGATCCATGCTCACTCTTACTAAACACGCAGTAAAATTACATATTTTCAAGAACAAGAACAGTTTAGCGGGATTAGATTTAGGTAAACAGCTATAAAAAAATGGAAAGATGAACTCTTCCATTGTATTCCTTTCTGGGCTTTGGCGACTGACCAACTAAATAAGAACCTGGATGGTGTTTTTTTAACCTTCTGGGTCTGTAAGTTTTCATTCCCTGTGAAATTGCCAGTATTTTCAGCTT
>NW_009721110.1:26449-29938 GCF_000703405.1 Apaloderma vittatum
AATGCCCAGGAGAGAAGAGGGTTCTTCTGTGGGTGGTTGATTTTTACTTTTATTTTTAGGTTGGTTTTTTTTGTCGCTTTTATGCCCAAGAATTTTTGCACATATGCTCTCAATGTTGTCCTGACCTGGAAAGCATTGAGATACAAAGGAAATATTGAGCAGAAAAAGAATATTTCAACCCTTTCAAACCTCAAAAAAGGTTCAGTATGGATTCATCTCATGTTATATGCAAGTATAGCAGAGAGATGCTGCTTCTTTCATAAAAACAAACCTTGGCTCTTGGCACATTCCTCTCTGAAGGGATTGGACCTGGTTCACAAAGGTATCATTATCACCTTGGTGATTGTGTTCTCAACCCAGAGAAATCTTCCTGGTGCTTGAAGACTACTCCATGGCTGAAAAGATCAACAAGAGTCAACAGAGGTTTAGTCATCTATATGGAGAACAAAATTATCGAGAGTTAAAGTACCAAAAGAAATAGGCAACAGTTTAGGAAGAAAACAGAATCCTTTCTAACTTGGAGCACATGCTGACATTAGACTAACAGCGGGAGAGAGGGAAGAAGGGATAAATGGGAATGTTCTCCATAAACAGGTGAAAATATAAATTTTTATGAGAGATTTTCATAGCTGCCATCAAAGTCAGGAGATCTCTGCAAGCAGACGCTCCCATGAGATGAATCTCTGATCTGATCCAACAGGGAACACAGTGATCTCCTCCATATGACAGATGCTCAGACACATCCTGGACCAAAATAAGTTATTTTTGTAGTGATTTTTATTGAAAGATTTGTTTTAAATATTTTTTTTAAAATAAAAAATAATTAGATTCCAAAACTTTGTGGTATTTTTTTTTAAAAATTCCAAGCTTCAGAAAGAAGCTAATTTTTGTGTGTTTTGGGTTTTTTTCTTATTTTTTTTCTATATTCCAGCTCAAAGATTCCAGTGGCAATCTTCATCTACCTCTTCTCCTTTCCCCTGCCTCATGTTAAGGTTGCTTAGTCACTCTCAACTATTTCCAGCAAATCCAGGAGGCATCTAAGACATTCGTATGTTCACAGCTCCATTTCTTAGAATCCATTTTTCTATTTTTCTTACCTTGTGAAAGTTTTCCTGGTACCACAATTTATATTTTTCTCTGCTACACTCTAAGTCTATTTGGCTCCTCCAGGCCTTTTGCTCCTTCTTCTATTCCCCAAAGGTTTCAGTGCTCTGCTCCTTACTTCTCTCTTTTCTTACTTGATCTATTAACTAACTTATAGGCACCTTCTTGAAAATAAACTGCTGCTGTATTTCCACAAGGAAATAAAAAACCCAGAAAACCACACTTCAACCCAAAAACTGAAGAAGCAAACCTCAGTTAAAACATATTTTTTTCTAGTACATTGTGTATGTTTTACCTGCAGTCTTTCCATGAAAGAAAACGAATAGGAAGAGGATTTTTGACCAAACCCTAAATTTAAAGTAAGAGTTGCTGTTTTGACTGGGAAACGATTATTTTTCTCGCTCTATTTGGGCCAGGACTAGATTGGTCTGCTGAAGTTTGCCAGCAAAACCTACTCCTCGTGATTATTCTATATTTTGCACTAGCAAGCATCAATATTCTTTTGCCCCCAGTTGCAAAACTTCTTTTTGCTTGATAGCCAAGGCAGAGCAGTCTTTGCTTGGTGTTATTGATAAGCAAAATCTCAAGTTGCAGAGCTAATTTCTCTGGAGGAGGCCAGATTAAATGATCTCATGGTTCCTTCACTGTTAAAATCTGTGAATCTAAACATGCAAGATTTAGTCCATCTTTTTTGATAGTCACCATACGGTTGCTCACAAACCTCTAGTTGAATTTTTTCCCCTGGAATTTTCTCACTGCTTTTCGTCTTCTACTTTCTGCCCAGAAACCTTGCCCAACACGGTGCTCCACATGTGATCTAGAGTTTCTCAAATTTCAGAAGAGTTGCTATTGGGCTCAAATTCCTACAGTTGGGCTGAACCTTCAGTAAGAAACGGTCTCCTGGATTTTGGTACAATCTGCCTCTGGAACAAAGCCTCAACCTTGTTCCTCATCATTCCTTTTAGTTCCCTTGTCTTGATTAGCTGGTAAATTGTATGTTCGTTGAGACATACTCACAGTAGAAGAAAGGAACACATTCAAGACATCTCTCAGCTAGGTGAATAACAATTTAAGAATGAGAGGGAGAGAGAAAATGAGCTGCTGGCTTGTTATTTTTCCTGCACACTCTCAGAATTTGGGGAAATTTGCCCCTCAGATGATTCGTATCCAGCGTGTGTCATCGTGCCTTCCCATGAAAAAGACTTTTTGAAACCCTTGGCAAGCAGTCACCACCAAGTAAGTGTAAGTGCAAAGGTCTTCTCCAACTCTAATTTCTCGGGGGGCTTGAATTAGCTGGGATATGGAAGAGAGGAGGGCTCCGTCAGAAGGAAATATTTCATCCTGCGAAGGGGAGACTGTAAAGAAAACAAAACACATTTACCTTATCAAATAAAAGTGTAATTAGCTGGAAGGAAATGTGAAAGGCCTTAAAAACAAAAAAGAAATCTTTTTTTTTCCTGAGGTGAGAAGACCACCAATAGTCACCAAAGTGGAGAGAATTTATGGCAGTGTGGGGGAGAGTCTGTTTGGAGATACTTTAATGGTAATTTTTAGGAAGAATTTACAAGCATACTCTTGCTACCGAGTGGAAAAATACGTTGGCCACAAAGAAATTGCTGTTTGCCAAGCCTAATGATTCATTTCTGAGTCATAAATAATAGGTCCCTAATGACAAAGGGTATAAGAGTGGTTGTCTCTTGCCAACTATTTATTAGAAAATAGAGCTAAATCATTAGCTGGGAGCTCTCTTACCGGAAAGCTGAAACCACATTTCTCTATGAAAGGTCATAAGCTATTTCCACAAGAATTTAGACAAAACATTATTGCATTTTAAATCTTTCATCTTGAGCACCGAAAAAAAGCAGAGAGGGGAAAAAAAAAAAGAAACAAGAAAAGCAATCGGTCCACCAGAGAACTCCAATTTGTCATGGGGCATCCCTTGAGATCCAAAAGGGTAAGTAAAGAACAGGGGGAGTTTGGAAATACCAGCAGCAGTGTCTTCTGAGGGAATGGAAATTAATTAGCCTCACCTCCTTTGGAGACCCTCCCTACCCCACCCTCCCCAGTCTGCTGCAGCTCAGGAGGAAGGTGCTGTTGTTGGTAGACCAAGAGAATCCCATCGCTCAGCTTCTGGTCTGTGACCTTGGGGCTAGGGCTTGCTTATCGAACCCCTTTCTATGACCAGAGCCACCATCAATCACCTCAGAGGCGTTAGGAGTCACGGTGAGGAGGTGAGGACGTGCACCAGCCACAGTTCCCCAAGGACATTTTTAGCACAAAGAAAGGAAGCACTTACTGAATCACAGGATGTCAGGGGTTAGAAGGGACCTCAAAAGATCATGTAGTCAAGCCACCCTGCCAGAGCAGGATCACCTACGGCAGATC
>NW_009721110.1:30320-33192 GCF_000703405.1 Apaloderma vittatum
GAACGGGACACAAGATTCCAGAGGTGGCGTCACCAGGGCAGAGCAGAGGGGCAGGAGAACCTCTCTCCACCTACCAGCTGCTCCCCTTCTAACCCAGCCCAGGAAGCCATTGGCCTTCTTGGCCATGAGGGCACACTGCTGGCTCATGGCCATCCTGCTGCCCACCAGCACCCCCAGGTCCCTTTCTCCTACAACCTCCTCCTACACTGGTTCAGTGATGCTCCTTGGTGGCTACTTAGTTCATGTCGACTTCAAAGAGATTTGGGGGAACTTTGCAAGTTAAGTCCACATCACTTCACCAAAGCAGGGTCTTATGTCTTGTTGTGCTGTTCAAGGGTAAACGGGGTGAGTAAGCCTGCTCCTGAAAGAGAAGGGAAGCTGAGGCACAGGAGGAGATGGGCCGCCTGTAATAACCTCTCTTGGAGAGATGGGTGCCTGGAAAGATGAGCTATGGTAGAAGTTCAACCCAGATCCCACCTCCTGCAGAGGACTTGGCTTTGAGGAACTGCTGGGAATCTGACAGACACCAGAAGATCACCTCTGGAGGGATTCATCTCACCTCCCTTCAGATCTCCAGTGAAACCCATGACCTGGGCTCTTCCACAGTCAATGAGGAGACACTACACCCTGGGCAATGAGTCGTTTCTCCTACTTTTTGTGAATCACAGGCTTTCTGCTGGCAAGAGAGGGAGTGGAGATGATTGAAACTGGAAGCAGGCTCCTCTGTGGCTATTTTAGACCTAAATTTGACTCTATTTTTAGTTCAACCGTGTGCTGCCCATTGGTAGAGTGAAATTCCAATTTAAATGTTAAATAAAACCCAAGGAAGAGCTGAGACTATTCAATGCAAAGTCAGCTGTTGCATGGTCTCACAACACTTCATTTCTGGGCATGAGAGTTTTACACTCAAAATTGCTGGAGTCATGCAATTTTGCAAAAATCTCTCAGGTTTAATTTTGTTTTGAGAAAAAAAAAATGTCTGCTTCTCCTTCCAGATATTTAAAATAATTTCTGAAAACGAAATGAAGAGTCCCAAGTTTTTGAGGAATGCCCTTCCAGCATGTCAGGCATTTGCTGCCTTTGACTTTCTATGTCACAGAAAAAACTCCACAAAGCAACTCAAACCCCTACTTCCTTAGGTTGGGCTAATGCACAAGGCAGAGGGGAAAGGTGAGTAGGGAGATGCACTCTTGGTTGGGGGATTTCGTTTTGTTCTGCCTTTGTCCCACTCCTGTGGGGCTGAATCAACTGCAGTCAAATGATACTCATCCTTAACGACACACACAGGTGTATATGTTCACATTAAAAAATAGACAATTTTATAATTAACTTGCAGAAGTTATTTCTAATTCTCTGGGATATTTTTTCCTTCAAGCCACGGTAACTTCTGGCTTGAGTGGTTTTTGTTGAACCCTCTTGTCTGCTCAGTTTGTGCCCATTTTCTGGTGAGAGGATGCTTCCTTGGGCACCCACTGCTTGTCTTTCTGGATCTCTTCTCAGATGAGTTTCAAGAACTCTACAGGAACACAAACAACAGTTTTTAAGGGGTCTTCTACAGAAAAACCATAAAGAAACATAAAGTGTCATTTGCCTGCCTCTTTGTCCATGCCTCAAGCCAACCTTGGTGGTTTTATTTTCAATCCTCAACTACACACCAGAGATATCTAAGACATGATATCCTGACCCAGATTTCTGCAGATGGTGTCCTGACGTGAGCAGATATCCTGCTGGGAAGTATCACCCCTCTTCTGCCAGCTGTTATTCCCAAGATCTCAAAGATATTTGCTGTCTGGAGTGTTCACAGAAGCAACTAAAGAATGAGGTACCTGAACATCCTCGAGATCTGAGACTGCATTTTGGCCAGCTAGGATCTCTTTGAAACCAACAACAGTAAAATAAGAGTTACTGAGTTTAAATAGGTCTCAAAAATGTTTGACCCCCAAAGTATCTTGGAAGGACTGTGTGGGACCATCCCATGGCTGATCCACTCTGTGTTTTCCTTCCCTGAGCACACGCACACACAGATATCCCCAACCTGTGGCTTTTCCACCTTGAGGGCAAAGTGAAAACTCCATGGAACAAAATGTAATTGCTGCATTTGAAAACTACAGGAAACCCTGTAAATCTTTGAGGAACGTTTCCCCACTGACTGAGATTTTTTTTTACATTTTTTTTTCTGGTTGGCTCTGATAGTGCTACGCAGGGCTGAGGGATCTTCCAGAGGTTTATGATCATTCCAAAAGAAAAAAAGCCAAGCATGATCCTGGTGTTGGGTGTTGCTCTACTTTCTTCTTAGCAAAAGAAATTGTTCTCTGCCTGTCCTGATAAGCTAACTTGATTCCGCTCAGCGCTGAGCCTGCCTTGTGTGATAAGCCCAGCTGGAGCCAAATGCATTTGACACGGGATTTCACCATATGGAGACACTAAACTCCCCGTGAACTTTGAGGTTTCAGCCTTTACCGAGCAAAAGTCCTAAGGCCATAATTCACAGGAAAGGTAAAAACTGGAAGTTGGGTAGCATTACCGCAAGGGTTCTGCAGAACATCCAGGTGTGGAGAGCAGAAAAATGGGTTGAGTGCAGTGTCCTTCAGCCCCAATGGGACTTTCAGGGGGAATGTCACCCCAGTAAAAAATAACAGGACACAACACTTGCTGGGCTATTCACTCACAGACTTTTGGGTATTGTTGGACATGAGGTACTGGGCGAGGTGACTCAGCTCTTCTCTCACCTTGATATTCGTCTGTCTAAATATCTTGCACATCCCCAGTTCACCTGTCTGGGCTAATTTGATGCCTGAGCATCTATCCCACCACCTTTGCACGTCAGCACGTGTTTCTACAATTTCAACTCCTGTCAAATCTTCATCTTTCC
>NW_009721110.1:33223-36481 GCF_000703405.1 Apaloderma vittatum
AACTGCTCGTCGTCCTCAGCGCGCTGGCAACCAAAGCTGAATGACTGCCTGAGAGTGGCAGATCCCTTATAGTGGCTTATTGCACCATGGCAGAAGGAGATGGATGAAACTCAGTCCAGGATTACTCAGCAGGGAAATTTTTCTTTTAATCCACGGGCAGATGGAATTAAATGGTTTCAAGGGAAAAAAAATCTCATCTTAAGACCTTGTCTAAGCAAAGGGATTTCTGCCTCTCATGCCAGGCAGCACCTCCTTATGAAGGTGTCTCATACAGCGAGAAGCTCAGCCGTGAATACAGGCTCCCACACCTTGGATTTTGTGGGTTTATTCCGGCTCTCTTCCCACACACTCAGTTCACAGGGGGAAAAGCATCTACCACTGCACCCTGAGCAGGAGGAGTGATCCCAACGAGGGTTTGCAACACAGGAGTCAAGATCATCAGACCAGACGGGCTCCAGTGGAGAGTACAATGTCAGGACACAGCCCCAGTCCAACCTACGTGTTATACAGATTATGTCTTACATATCTTACAGATCATCTTGCATGACTTACAGATACAGTGGGTAGAGGGGCATCTGTCTTCTTCTAGCCCTCTGAGAAACACAGCGGAGACCCACAGCATCTTCCAGTACTTTGTCACAGAAGACACATGATAAAACTCTTAATTGATAAGCAAAGAACCCAGTTGTCTTCCTCTCTCCTCCACAGCACAGTGTCTCCTGGGCCTTCCTGGGAATTTAGGAGCAGTAGGCAAAGTCTAAGATTTTGTTCTACTATTTAGGAAGAAAAACAAGGATCTTGTATAACCCTGCTCCAGCACCAAATAGATGAAAGCTAATCTTTGGTGGTGGTGTGCCCCCATCTGTCATTTGTCACACTGAAGTGGAAAGCGTCTTCATGTACTGACCATCCTTAAGCAACTATATTGTATTTATTTAAAGGTTAAACATGATAATTTGGGGACCTGTGTTCAGTAGCCCCTATTTGGAAATTCCTGCCTGATACATGTCAGGAATATAGGGTTGGAAGGAGTGTCTTGGCTCCTGCAGGAAACCATGTCATATCATCTCATCCATAACCTTATCATGTGCCAGAAAAGCACTTAAACACATGCTTAATTCCCACATACGTCAATGGGACACATGCATGTCCTTCCCTGACTCATGTTCTAGTTAGATATGTGCTTAACTGCTTTTCTGAATCAGGGCCATAGGTGTCCTGGGAGTCCTGCCCCGTCAAAAGCAATGCAGCCAGATCCTACATTAGGTAATAAAATAAGACAGCATGAAACAGCTGCAACCTCCCTCAAATCAAAGCCACTGCATTGCTGCCTGTGGCTCAGCAAAGCATTTTCTCTGACTCTCTAAGAAGTACCAGGATAAACATCAATGTCAAAGCTGGTTAATAACGTGCAAGTGACCTTTTCTTCATGTGACCAAGGTACTTTCTAAGACACGAGTGACATTGTCCCAGTGGGAGGGTGGCTGTAGCTTCCCCTGAGTGGAGAAGATCACAAGCCAGGTTACATCTCAAAAATCTGAACAGGAATTTCTAGGCTGAACAGGAATTTCAATTACATCTGAAAAAGCTGAACAAGAATTTCACGAAGTAATCTTGAAAAGACAGTGGGGAATGCTGAGAAGGAGGGGAGAGGAGAGGAGAGGAGAGGAGAGGAGAGGAGAGGAAAAAATCAAAAGAAAAGTCAGAATTAGAAACAAGAAAATATGAAAGAAGATAAAAGCAAACAAACAACAAAGAAACAACAAAACTCCCACTAATACGTAAAAATAGACTATAAGAAAATCATCAGCTCAGATTCAATGGCCGCCAGAACAACAACCCGTCCAAAACTGTCCTGACTCAGGTGGTGGCTATTAATTAAAGAGGGTTTGAAACTAGGACAAACATGAGAGACCCCTGCCCCAGTTACAGCCTCCTGGCATCCTGCAGTCACTAGGGGACTGTGCTGGGGTCTTGACCTCTGGAGATGTTGTCCTCAAGGAATGTATCCTACCTTTTCTGACCCCAAGGACGACCTAGTGTGGTGTGAGAAAGTGCTGTCTTCTGTCCTCATGTCCAGCTTCTCACGTGCCCTCAGACTCTTGTGAGATAAACGATTCTTCGCCTTTTCTTTGCCTTGTTTCAGTCACGATATACAGACCTGATCCTAGACCAATCACTGCTTTTCCAGGCTGAAGATCTTCATCCACTTGGTGTCCCTTCCAAGACCTTAAACTAGAAATCTCAGGTTTAGTTGGAGTGATATGGCAGAGTACGAGTGTTTTTTATAATAAAAGTTTTGGAGAGATTGCAAAGGAAGCAGACTCCATCAGGATGCAGTTTGCTGAAACTGGAGTGATTTGCTCAGAGAGACATGCTTCACAGACACTTTGTTCTGGAAGAAAATCTTGAGAAAAGATCAGGTCATGCTGAAACATCCCGTGCCGATGTTTTCTGAACAAAGTGTTTCATGTGCTCACTGAGAAATATGATTTTTTAATTTTAGCTTTTAGTTTATGAATGTTTTGTTTTCATGACATTAAATACCTGGATCCACATCTCAAATACACAATCTGCAAGAAGACATAGATCATAAGAAAACGGATCATTTGAAACACTTGAATCAAACCAATGCTTTTTTTTCCCCCTTTTTTCCCTTTTTTTTTTCCTTTGCAAGCATTTATAAAATTCTCTATTTTTCTTACCCTGTTTGTATCCAAACCACATCTCAGACACTCCAGTCCTATCCAGAACAAAACTTCTTGTCTTCACACAGGCCTTTCTATTCCTCTGAAACCATCTGGCCTGCAGGAATATGGACATACTGCATTTTTCCCTTGTAGTCATGGTGTATTTTATGAATTATCGGTATGATGGGAATCAGGAACTCTTCAACACCTTATAAATATAAAAGCATACTGGGCTGCGCTGCTCTATACACACTCGGGACTGGAAGCACACATTTTTTATCAAGGTATTGATCCGTCTTTTTTCTCTGATCCTTTTTGGAGGTTTTTTTTTTTTGCCGTGTGTGATTTGTCCATATTGGTTTGAATACTCATGGTCTTGAAAGCTTGGCAGACTTTCTGCTCTCTAGTGCTCCAGTGGAGGTCCACCAGTTTCAGCCAAGATGTTATAAAACCTAGTGCAACGGGCTTGATCAAAGACCTGGCAAAGACTTCGTGCTCTGGGGGGTCAACGTGTTTAGTGCTGTCGTCATGTCATAGCTGGGCAGGAGAGGAGAGGAGAGGAGAGGAG
>NW_009721111.1:0-955 GCF_000703405.1 Apaloderma vittatum
GGCTGGTGGGGGGCTGGCATCTGCAAGGGAAACGAGAGCTTGACCCCGCCAGCACTGCCTGGGGGCTCAGCAACGCCCTTTCCCTCGGAGGCATCTTCCCACACTCACCTTCTCCCTTACTTGCCCTCTCCATCCTTAACCCTATGCTTCCCTAACCCTCCTCGCCCAGCGAGCACAGCAGGATGCTCTGAGCCCCCGCAGATGACTCTGCTCCTCTCCCGCACGAGCCAGGGGACTGACACCCACAGCCAGTGTTGGAGGTTAAAATAGCTTACTTGTAGAATATTAGAATTAATCATGGGACTGCTTAAAATTACGATGAATTGCAATTTGTATTGTCTTATGAGTGACATTGCTTAGCGTGAGTAGCCAGATTTACTGAAGCCTTAGGCCCGGACTATGGACTTTTACCTAAGCACTGAAGAGTTTAGGCTTAAGAAAGGCCTGTAATCCAATGCTAACTGAGAAAGATAATATCAACAGAAACTGCATCCTTGAAGATAAAGGAAAAAGTGCACACCTGGAGTGACAGAAAGGATCCAGTGAGGAACAAGAAGACCCTAGATCCAAGTATTACTATTGGACCAAATCATTGCATGAGGAAAAGTGAACTTGGATTGTAAGAGTATAATTCCCCAGGGATTTCTTCGATCGGAGCATCCCAGCTCGAGCCGAAGTAAACTGACTCTGTGGCGGAACCCAGGGTCTGAAGTCTTCTTTACAGTCAGAGGCTAAGACTGGATCCAGTTGCACCTTGACTCCATGAGGAAGTTTAGAAAGCAAGAGGGTCCAGTCTGAACCTCACAACTCAGCAAGAGGGTCTTCGTGGACTCTTTTATAACAGCCAGGGACACATGGGTCATCCCAGCACAGCCCCGCTGTTGAGTGGTCTTCCTTGCCCAGGGCATAACGCCCACCGTGGTGCACCTCCAGAGCCACACAGAGCAGCACGGGG
>NW_009721111.1:967-2762 GCF_000703405.1 Apaloderma vittatum
GCAGGAATCCCAGGGATCAGTCCACACAAGATTCCACTGGACCACCAACCCACCCCTCCACGTGCAGCCGTGCCCCACCCACACACCAGCACCTACCGGGCAGCGGGCTCTGGGCCACGACGTAGCTGCGGAGGGTGATGTCAGCCGCGCCGCCCGACTCGAGGGGGATGGGGTGCGTGTGGAAGTGGCGCAGCATGTCGAAGATGGTCTGGAACCAGAGGTGCTGCACGTGGCACTGCCCGCTCTCGTTCAGCGACAGGCGGAGGTGCTGCAAGTGCAGGGGGAAAGGCGGGAGGGTGAGTCTGGAGAGGGGGGACTGCGAGGGGAACGTTAGAGCCTCGCCATCAGCAGAAGCAGCTGCCTCCATCAGCCAAAGGAGGTTTGCTCGTAATGCAGGAGGGTTATTTTGGCCCTGCCTGGCTGGGAGGGTCTCCTGCTACAGGGTTTTTCCTGCAAACCCCCACTTGCTGCAGCCCCAGGAGAAGTTTGTCCCTTCCTGGTGATGAACACCCTGCAAAAGCAGGCAGGGGAGGGTGGCTGGGAGCAGCCGGCGGGGGCTGCAGCTCCAACCCTGGTGCCATAGGCAGCTTAGGGAAGCCCACAGCCCGCCAGGACTACTTGTTTCAGGACGGGTGACAAGACCCGGCAGCTCTCTCTCAAACCCTTGTGGCATGTGCCCTCTGGTAGGAAAGGGACCCAGCAGAAAACTATACATGGGTGTAGTTTATAGTTCATCTGTGTGCTTCAGGACATGGAGCACACAAGAAGAGGGCAGGGGATGATGCGTGATGCTACACTGGGCTCTCGTGGGGTACTCAACCTTATGCCCACGTGGCAGGCACTGATCCGGCTGGGAAAGCACTGACAGGGCTGAGCAGAGTGCAGAAGGCTCTTGGGGGACAAGGGCTGGTGGTCTTGAGGGACACTTTGCCAAGGTGAGGTGACACCCCGACATGTTAGGGGTCCCTCTGTGCTCTCAGAGCTCCAGAGCGGGGCAGGAAGGAGCCCGGGATGCTGGCCAGGGCTGGCGTTAACAATCGGGAGAAGCAGAGGACACTCACCTTCGCTTTCCCCTGGAAGTTGAAGGTGAGCACATACTCCCCCGGCCGTGTTTCGCTCTGCCGAATGACAAACAAGCCGTGGCTCCGGGCACCCCCGAAAAGCACCAGCTGAGCCGCCTTGATTCGTGAGAGAGTCCCGTGGAACCAGGGGAAGTCGGAGAGGTTGATCTCTGCCTCCGTCTCGCTGTTCTCCCCTGGCCACAGGGATGGCAGGTTTTTAGGGAGCACCCAGACATCCCACCCCCTCCTCCTCTCCCTCTGGGCACCCAAAAGTGAGGTGCTAAGGCCTCATCCTGCACCCCAGTACCTGCGAGATGCCCAGCGGGGGAGGACTCCAGCGTCTGCAGGAAGTTCTCCAGCGGAACGTGGGTGAGGAGCTCGCCCAGGGAGTCCCTGACCCGGCCGTGCGGCACAGGGACAGTGGCAGCTGTGGCCGTGGTGTGAGTACCAGGCAGGGCACATCTGTCCGGTGGCCTGGGCACATCTGGAAGGGAATTTGCAGAGGGATGGGCTCATGGCTCAGCATCACTCACCATTGCGGGACAAGGCTGGGGGCTGTCCTGCTCCGAAAGCAACTGCGTTGGAGGACCCTTGATTCTCTGAGACATCTCAGGGCTCTGGCCACAGCTTGGGGAGCTCCCTTTCGGCTTGTGCTGGGTCTCCTTCCCCTGGTGCAACTGGGATGGGAGGCACAGGTGTGTCTTGGTTGGGCACAGGGATGAGGAGGGGCTGTG
>NW_009721112.1:0-2460 GCF_000703405.1 Apaloderma vittatum
AAAAAAACCCAAACTGGGG
This sequence comes from Apaloderma vittatum, assembly GCF_000703405.1. Lineage (NCBI taxonomy): Eukaryota > Metazoa > Chordata > Aves > Trogoniformes > Trogonidae > Apaloderma > Apaloderma vittatum. The sequence goes on from NW_009721112.1 coordinate 20, forward strand.
AGAAATTCCCTCAAACCAAGGGGGAAACCCCCCAAACCGGAGGGAAAAACCCCCAAAATGGGGAAAAAAAACCCAAAAAGGGGTCTGGGGAGGGGGGAGGGCAGGTGAGCGGCCGCTGGTCGAGTGGATTCGAAGTGAAATCGGCACAAGCGCCCCTAAAAAATGGGGAAAAACCCCGGAAAAAAAGGAAAAGGGGCCCAAAAAAAAGGGAAAAGTGCCTGAAAAAAAGGGAAAGGGCCCCAAAAAAAGGGAAAAGGGCCCAAAAAAAAGGGAAAGGGCCCAAAAAAAAAGGAAAAGGGCCCAAAAAAACGGGAAAAGGGCCCAAAAAAAGGGAAAGGGGCCCCCAAAAAAAAGGGCAAAGTGCCCAAAAAAAGGGCAAAGTGCCCGAAAAAAGGGAAAAGGCACCGGAAGTGGTAAGATCCTCCTGGAACGGGGTCAAAAAATGAGTTAAAAAAGGTGTTTTTTGGGCAAAAGGAGCCAAAACCACTGAGCCAAGCTGGTTGCCAAGGTCACTCGGAGCCTCTGGTCACGGTTTGGGGCGTGTGCCCCGGGTTTTGTTGGCAAAAAAAGGGCAAAAAAAGAGTCAAAGAGTTGGTTTCTCTGGAGGTCCCGGCAGAAAAAAAAGGGAAAAGTGGATTTTTTGGGGAAAAAAGCCGCCGGTTTGGGCTTCCCGGCGAGCGACAACCTGGAGCGTCTCGGCGGCGTCGAAGGGAGGAGGCGGAAAAAAGCCGAAAAAACGACGTAAAGGTGGTTTTAAACGGAAAAAGGAAAAATTAAGGTTTTGGGTTTGCGCGTGTCACCCCCCGCCCCCGGGTTTTGGGGCTGAAACCGTTGGATTTGGGGCCGGAAGTGCCGAGTTTTGGGCCAAAGGGCCAGATTTTGGGCTGAAACCGCTGGATTTTGGGCTCAAAGAGCTGATTTTGGGGCTGAAAGTACCAGATTTGGGGCTGAAACCATTGGATTTTGGGCCAAAAGCGTCAAGTTTTGGGCTGAAACCGTTGGATTTTGGGCCGAAAGTACCGGTTTGGGGGCCCAAAGTGCCCGTTTTGGGGCTGAAACCATTGGATTTTGGGCCGAAAGTGCTGGATTTGGGGCCAAAAGTGCTGGATTGGGGCCGAAAGTGATGGGTTTTGAGCCAAAGTGCCAGTTTTTGGGCTGAAACAGTTGGATTTTGGCCTGAAAGTACCGGATTTTGGGCCGAAAGTGCCAGTTTTTGGCCTGAAAGTGCCGGTTTTGGGCCAAACCCCCCGATTTTGGGGCTGGAAGTGCCTGATTTTGGCCTGAAACTGGCGTTTTTTGGCCTTAAAGTGCCGGTTTTTGGCCTGAAATTGCCAGATTTTGGCCTGAAAGTGACGGGTTTGGGCCCAAAGCCCTGGATTGGGGGCTGGAAATTCCGGATTTTGGCCTGAAAACGCTGAATTTTGGCCTGGAAGTGGTGGTTTTGGGCCCATACTCCTGGTTTTGGGGCTGGAAGTGCCAGATTTTGGCCTGAAAGTGCTGAGTTTGGTCCCAAACCCCTGGTTCTGGGGCCTGAAAATGCTGGGTTTTGGCCAAAACCCCCAATTTTGGCCCGGAAGTGCCGGATTTTGGCCCAAAACTGCTGGTTTGAGGCCGAAACCCCTGGTTTTTGTGCCAAAAGTGCCGGGTTTTGACCTGAAAGTGCCGTTCTTTGGCCCTAAAGTGCCGTTTTGGGGCCAAACCCCCTGATTTTGGTGCTGGAAATGCTGGATTTTGGACCAAAAGTGCTGATTTTTGGCCTGAAAGTGTCATTTTTTAGCCTGAAAGTGCCGCTTTGAGGCCAACCCCCATTTTTTTTGGCCTGAAAGTGCTGATTTTTGGCCAAAACCCCTGATTTTGGTGCTGGAAATGCTGGATTTGGGCACAAAAGTGCCAGTTTTTGGCCTGAAAGTGCCGCATTGGGGCCAAACCCCCTATTTTTTTCACCTGAAAATGCTGATTTTTGGCCCAAACCCCTGATTTTGGTGCTGGAAATGCTGGATTTGGGCTCAAAAGTGCCAGTTTTTGGCCCGAAAATGTCATTTTTTGGCCTGAAAGTGCCGCATTGGGGCCAAACCCCCTACTTTTTCACCTGAAAATGCTGATTTTTGGCCAAAACCCCTGATTTTGGTGCTGGAAATGCTGGATTTGGGCTCAAAAGTGCCAGTTTTTGGCCCGAAAATGTCATTTTTTGGACTGAAAGTGCCGCATTGGGGCCAAAACCCCTGGTTTTTTTGCCTGAAAATGCTGATTTTTGGCCAAAACCCCTGATTTTGGTGCTGGAAATGCTGGATTTGGGCTCAAAAGTGCTGGTTTTTGGCCCGAAAATGTCGTTTTTTGGCCCGAAAATGTCGTTTTTTGGCCCGAAAATGTCATTTTTTGGGCCGGAAAAGCTGCTTTTTGGGCCGCCGAGAGGTGAGTAGGGGCGGGGGGCGCGGCGGGGG
>NW_009721112.1:2533-3131 GCF_000703405.1 Apaloderma vittatum
CTGCGTTTTGTGCCGCAGGTGGGAAAGGCAGCGAAACTTTCGCAACCCTCCGCTAAGTTTTGGGGGCAAAAAAAGGCAAAAAAGGGTAAAAACGCTAAAAAACCCCCAAAACAGGCAATAAAGGGCCCTCTCCCCGCTCCCAAAAAACCCCAAAAATTCACTTTTAACGCAGGAGCGAGGGGGGAACCAAGCGGTGGGGAGGGGGCGACGCTCCCTGCAAAACACTTTTGGAATTTTGGAAATTTTTTTGGCTGATTTTCGAGGAAAAAGGTGGAAAAAAACCCAAAATTGGGGCTTCAGAGTATTTTTTTTTTTGGATTTCCCCCCCTTGCTGCGGGGCTGGAGAGCGTCCGAGATGAAACGTCGCCGGCGGGTGGAGGAAACCCCCTTTTTTTAGATGAAACGTCGCCGGCGGATGGAGAAAACCCCCTTTTTCTATTAAAAAATCAATATATTTGGAGAAAAAAAAATCAATATAGTTGGAGAAAAGTCAATATAGTTGGAGAAAAATCAATATAGTTGGAGAAAAAAAAGAATATGTTTGGAGGAAAGTCAATATATTTGGAGGAAAAAATCAATATATTTAGAGAAAAAGTCA
>NW_009721113.1:0-762 GCF_000703405.1 Apaloderma vittatum
AGGGAAATACTGAGGGCAGGGCAGAACCCAGGTTGGATGTGGGGAATTCTTGGTGTTGGTTTGGTATTTGGATTGGTTTGTTTGGTTGCTTTAGATTTTTTATTTATTTTGAGGGTTCTGATTATTATTGAAGACTAGAGAATACATCCAAGTAAATAGGGGTAAATGTATATTCCTATGCTTATAAACTGTTTCCCTTGACTCTTTAAAACATATCCAGAGCTAAGAACTTTGGTCATAGTCCAACAAAGCACCTCAGCAAGTGCTTAACATTCTTCTTTGCCAACATTTACAGGACCACATAGATGATGCAGGTTGATTTGCTGCATTCAAGACATGCTTGTTATTAACAAGGAGCCACCCCTTGAACTCTCCCCCCAGACTCTTCTATTAATCAAATTCACATAGTAATCATATCTTCTAGACTTAAAATCGTTAATATAGTTCATCCCATCATAATTGGTGGAGGATATTACTACATTTAGTAAACACATTCCCAAATTGAGACCTGCTTTTTCTAGATTTCTATCTAACATATTTAAAAATAAACTCCTTATGTAAAAAACCCCAAAACAATAAGAAACTAAATTAATCTCACAATTACTATTAACAGAATTAATTTATGTTTGTTTCTTACCATGTACCAGATTGCATGCATAGTTAGCTAGTAATTTACAAATGAGCAATTATCCACCACTAGAGAATGAGGAAACATAAAATCAGACATTATATATTGGCATTTAATGTTTTAGATAATAGAAA
>NW_009721114.1:0-29690 GCF_000703405.1 Apaloderma vittatum
GCCTGCTTCTGCAGGGTCACTCACTCCCGCTTTTGATTTGGGTTTGTTTTTTTTTTTAATACCTCCTTACACCAGATACGACGAGGCTACCAACGAGCTCGTTAACGAGGAGCTGGGCATCGCCTACCCCGTCATCGACGGCATCCCCAACATGATCCCGGAGGCTGCCAGGATGACTCAGAAGAAGCCTCCGGCTCCCGAGGGCTCGGAGCAGCCCTGAGGACCCGCCAGCCGCAGCCGTGAACGGGGACGGATGGCGGGAGGAGGGCTACTCCCCTCCCTGCCCACGCTGACTGTGCTTGTCCCCCTCTTGTCCCTGGCAGGTTTGTTTTACTCGGCCACTGTAGACGAAACCTTCCCACAGGGCTGCACCAGCACCAACAGCTTGTGTTTCTACAGCCTCCTCCTTCCCGTTACGATACCAGTTTATGTGTTCTTTCACCTGTGGACCTGGATGGGGATTAAGCTTTTCAGGCACAACTAGTGCAGTGCATTTGCTAACCCTTGGGCTTCACTAAAGGAACGGTGTTTATTTAATGTCATCAGGTGTTGCAGTTGATGAGAGAGTTCCCTTCTGGCACTAATAACCATCATCATTTTCCTAGTAGTGTCTGGGACTGTTTGAAGTTCTCTTTAGCAGCCTTTTTACTTAATTACCACTAAGGCAGATAAAGAAGAGGAACAAGAAGCACTATTTCCTTCTACTATAACCCTTCAGGAGTGTTTTGTGTTTGTAGTGGCACTAATGAAAAACTTCTGCATGGTGGTTGTTTGTACAAATGAGAACTGTTTCCTGACTGAAATAACTGATACTAAATAATAAGCAGTGACAACATGCAGCAATATAAATCTCTTTGAATGAATTATGACTTTTGGTTTTGTTTTGAACTGATATATGTGTGTATTGAAACTTACTTGTCTCACTGTCAGAACTTTTAACTGGGCTGATAGGTAGTAACAAAACTAGAGTTAAACAAAGATGCTTAATTAGATGATAGCCCTGTGTCCTGTGCTTGCTTGCCTTTTTTTTTTTTTATGATGAAAATGGGGAAATGACACAGCAGCAACAAAGATGTATTTGTGCATTTGGCAGGTTTGTTAGAGCAACCTCCATCTCATCAGATGTGTGTCCCTGTATTATTTGTTAAATTTGTCAGAGTGCCCAAATTTTATAAGCCAGGCTGGGTCACCTCTGTTCAAGATGCATCTCCTGACAGGTTAGAGGAAAAGTAGCTCCAGCTGAGCCCAGGATTTGGTAGCCAAGTTGGCAGCTACAAATGCTGAATAAGTTTGTAGAGTATCTTTCCCCTTAGCACTATCTTCTCGGTAGAGAGGGAACAGAAGATGCTTCTGCTAAATACTTCAATGCTTCCCTGTTTCTATGTACAGTGACGCTAGAGAATGGAGTGACAGCCCACTGTGAGGGTGTCACATGCAAAGTTCTCAGTACAACCCAGCAAAATGTCTTAATAGGACACAGCTGTTAAGGGGGGGGGAGTTTACACTACGATAAGCTGTTACAAAGGTTTCTTTTTTGTTTCACTGCTGCGTGGTTTATGCCTGCAACAGGGACACACAAATGCCCTTTACCTGGTGAAAAATGTTGAAAACAGCACCAAGTTGTCGATGTGGCAGACATCGGTGTCCCTCAGTGGGATACTAATAATGCAGTCAAAGTGATGAGGCTGCTGCTGGGCAAATAGCGCTGTGATGCTCAGTGGGAAAGTCAGCGCCTATGACAGGTGTGTTCGAAGGGTGGCTCCAACTAAGCGCAGCTGTTTGTCAGAGCAACTTGCACAATCAGTGGGGAGAGACTAGATCTTCTAGAGGGCTGTATAAGAATAAATAAATGCCTCTCTTATCTGATGTAGCAAGGAAGGAAAGGCAGCTCTAGAGTCCAGCTTGAATCTTCTAAGCTTTTACAGGGCAGGGGCCAGTGTTGCAATACCTGAAGAAAACAACAGCTGCCAGAACTTTGGGTTTGTGTGGAAACCACAGGCTAAAGCCACACGGAAACGGCAGCATTATAATCGGCTTTTCATCTCTTTTGCTGGCACTACCCTTCCTTCAGGCAGCATCTCTGTAACAGAAATGGGTTTTGTAGGTGTGCCGCTTGCTGGCCTCTTAAGGCTGGCTCCCCAGCCACGAGTTTTTTCATGTACAGCAAACTCACCTAGACTCTATAGTAATGGGCTTTGCCAGCTACCAGTTCCCTCAGCAATCCTGTTACACTACCCCAAAGCGACTTCATAGTAAGTAGCACTGCCACTTGCATTTAACTTATGCCAACAAACTTGATGGTTACCTGGAATAAGAATGCAAGATACTGCCCTCCAGATTTACCCTACATCCCCAGTGAAACATGTTTTATAATAATTTGGTGAGTAGTTGTTTTGTTGTACGCTCGGTGAATGCTGAAATCCTTCTACCAATACTTCAGTAACACTGACAACCAAAGAACACCACAGTGATGTATTCAGAGCTAACAAAATTTGGTATCTTATGTCTAAGATCTTCCTGAATTGCTGGGCTGGTGTGTCATGTAAATGGGTCCATATGTCTTGCAGAAGGCACTGTCTTCCGATGGGAAAAAAAACACAGTTCCTGATCTTATCAGTATTGCCTATATCTGAAGATCGAAGTTAACAATCTGTGTTATCATCTCTTCTAAAGTGTAAAAAAATTGGCCACACTTACACTAAAGTAGCTGGGTGTTCTGTTAAATGAACAAACATCTTGTTTTTCATACTAAAGGTGCATGGATATTCAGTCAGCTTCCATAGGGCCATCTGAAATGACAAGGGAGAAAGAAAAAGACATGGTTGATTTTCTCTTGCAAAATCAGATTTTGGCAGTACGTGTGCAGACTGACTCATCGGTCCGTCGCCTGGCAAACTGCTCTGTCTCTGAAACATGCCCTTGTTGAGTGCATGAACACCACACCAACAGAGGCAGGTTTTCTAAAAGCAACTTCTAGAAACTTTAGTGAACTGAAAACCCTGACAGAAAGGCATCTGAACTATGTTACGGCACACTGTTGCTAAAAAATGTTGGGTTTATTATCTGTAATACTGTAAGTAAATACTGGTACAAAAAATAATCTCATTCAAAGTGTTACACCTCCAGTATGATAAGGCAGCAACTTATTTGGCTTTTGATTCTATACTGTTTCTCATACCTCATCTTCCATTCTGGTTAACTGGTATAAAATTGGTACATTAGCAAATGAAAGCTTATGAAAGAATTAGGAAATTGTCCTGTGAATTCCAGCCTAGTTGCTAGAAAACTGCATTTTTTGCCTAAGGAAGCCCCGAATATCCACATTCCCATTTCATGCTGCTGCCTGTGACATTGATTACATTTGGTAGCTAATTTTCACTCCTCCACGTCATCAAGAAAAGATCCATTTCACAGATTGTTTTTTGTTACCACGACTTGGTTTTTAGATTTAAACTGAAATGCTCGATTGGGTTTCTATGTAAAAGTTTAAAGAGACCTCACGATTTTTCTGTCAATTAAACATAATAATATTCAGAGTAACAAGAAGTACAGCAACAATCCAGGATGGTGATATTTCACACTGATCACCAGATCAAAGCAAACAGAATCACAGAATCATAGAATCATTAACGTTGGAAAAGACTTCTAAGATCATCAAGTCCAACTGTGAACCTGGCACCACCCTGACCACTAAACCATATCCAGAAGTACCACATGTACACATTTTTTGAGCACCTCCAGGGATGGTGACTCCTCCACTTCCCTAAGCAGCCTGTTCCAATGCCACTCTTTCAGTAAATGAATATTTCTTAATACCTAATCTAAACCTCCCCTGGTGCAAACTGAGCCCATCTCCTCTCATCCTATCGCTTGTTACTTGGGAGAAGAGACTGACCCTCACCTCACTACAACCTCCTTTCAGGTAGTTGTAGAGAGTGATAAGATCTCCCCACGGCCTCCTCCAGGCTAAACCATCCCAGATCTACTTAAGATGCTGGAGGACAGCTCTGACTCAGAGAACCAGGGATTATCTCAGGAAAGACACTGTAGTAGCTGCTAAAATACTGTAAATGGCTTGCACAATTTAGAACAGCTGGTGGACTAGGTAAAATGCATTGACATTGAGGCAATGTACTGGGTTAGAGTCTAGAGTTGACTTCAATATATCAATTCATTTAAATAAAACAGAAAAAACCAAACCAAAACAAAAAAACCACAAGCCACCCTGTTTTGCACTGCTGTTAAGATTTTATACTTCTGGTCTACTAAAGACCCAACAAAATGCCATAATTATTTTCACTTTGGACACATAGAAGTTGTCTTCTTGTACTCTGAAACCACTTCTGGAGTCCACCTGCATTGATACACACGGTTTGAAAAGGGTGTCAGCAGCCCCAGTGAGGTATGCATCTGTGTGTCGGGATGAGACTGAGGAGTAGCAGGGCTCTCCACAGAAAGAGCTCTGAGACCCTGTGCAGAATTGGAAGGGCAGAAGTGCTGCTAATGGCACAGCACTCCACAGTGAGAAGTCTCAGAAAGCTACATAAAACCAGCAGGAAAGCAATTTTCATTTACAATGAAGATCCCTTAACACAACTCCATCAGGAAAGGTACGTTTCACTTTGAGCGTCTTTCGTGTTGCAGGACAATCTGAAGTTCCCTATTCACGTTCATACTTTTAGCTTGGCAAAGATATGATTTGGGGAGGGGAAAATGAGCGTATAAAGCTCTAAATAATGTAACCGCTTCTGGAGGAGTAGGCGCTTCTTATTACCTCAGATTCAAGAGTCCAAACTCCAACACTCAGACCTTCAATCTCATCCGAAAGGATACTAAATTCCAAACAGCACTTAACAACTTTTTGATTCATCCTAAGCGTGTGCTTGTGCTCTTGACTACCCTTAATTCTGAACAATTTCAGCAGGTGAAAGGATAGCTGTCAACAAGAATGCACTTATTTCCTCCTTTCTTACGCTTGTTTGTTTGCAGCTAAAGATGCCGTAATTCTATTATCCCAGAAAACTGCTTAGGTAACAGGCTCGTAAAGCATAACATGGTGTAACTGTAGCAGCCACAACGTGCCAAGCAGGTGGGTTGTCTTTTGAAGGCTGTAACCAGTTTACTGAGGTGAGGGATCTCACCAGCAGAAAGAGGAACAGGCACACTGCATGATGGACACCATGTCCCCAGCTCTCTAGGCTCCTCACACCACTGAAAGCATCTCTGTCCCTGCCAGGGACTATAACATACTTCACCTTCTCATTTCTAGAGGGTTAGCCAAGCACAACTCAGGAGCAGAATTCCCTCAAAGCTGTGCTGATATAGCACCAAAGAGACTGCTGAAGCAATGTCAAATGATCAGGCCCCATGTTCTCTTGTAAGAAGGAAACACAAAGGAAAAGAAGAACACCAAGTGATGTGAGAAGCTGTTTTTTATTACTGACTGAATACTGGACTATCCTAACATCAGAAATTACTTGGAAAGTTCAACCCCAGCTCCAGCTGGGTGTAATTCCGTCTGTTCTAAGAAGATACTCTCACTGTGGTGTGACTAATATTCTGATCTGATTAATATTCTGTCCTCCCTGTGTTGTGTAGCCATGCACTGTTAATACTCCCTGTATTTCACCTCCTAAAACAACTTGCACTACAGCGCTAGGAGGAGCTACTGTGGATCCTTTGGGAGCTGTAATATTGCCTAAAGGGATTATCATCATCTCTCAAATGTCACTACGTGATAATCTGCTAGAATGTGCTCTTCTATAGCAAATTTTGGTAGGACTGGGAAGAGAAAAAAATTTTAGCTTAGGCTTTGACAAATACAGACTTGCTTCTTGCAGATTCAGATACAACTAATCTTCTCTACATGCATGGGCTAAAATAACACTTCCTGGTCAGTTTACATGCAGACAATATATTCTGTCTAAGTCAGTGCACACTACCTTTTCTCCAGGAAGCTTCTCTTGATGCAAGCCTCAGATGAAAAGATAAGTCTGATATTCCTGACAGCAAAAAACAGACCCAAGTCAATCCCTTCAACATGAGCAGCAGCTTCAGGATTTTAATTCCAAAAGAACAAGAACTGTGTGAACAAGTGTGTCTACATTCGACCACATAAAACTTAGCACTGCTTTATTGAGAGCATTGCAGAAGACACTGTATTTGAGGAGTTAGCAATTTCTGGCAAGCCACCTCTGCTCTCCTGCATCTCTGGGGGGCACCTGCTCAAGCACCCCATTGGAGCCTGTGCTGCATGCTGGTGGGTGCTATGATGGAGATACCTTCCCCACACAGGTTGGGATGGTACCTGGTTTTGTCTGTTGTACAAAATAGAAGGTATTGCAGCATGGGAGGGAGAAGGAGCCACAGCACGGATGGGATCTTTGTAGCATAGTGGGGGAAAATCCATCGGGATATCTATTTGCTGCTTCACAAAAGCTAAGTTTCCAGCTTTCTGGAGTCTTCATCAAATTTTTAAAGCCTTGTGACAACACAAGCTTCCTGCTAGAAGTGCATATCTAGCCATGTACCCAGAGGACATGTCAGAACAGTAAGAAAAAGTGCAAATCTTACTTTTTAAATGAATGAGCAGCAAAAAACTGAGGTAGAAGATGAGCAGAGAGTTAATTCTTTAATGAGCCAAATTCATCTTGACAGGACATTCTCCTCCAAGTTGTCTGTCCTGCGAAGGGCTGGTGCTGATCCTCACTGCTTTCTCCTCATCTCTGAGACTAAGGTAGCACCCAAGGCACCTGGTTCCCTACAAGCCATCTTTGCTTGTGCCCCTCATCAGCCTGTTCACTGTAAACCTACAGACTTTGATTCAACCTTTGTAAAGGTTTTACTTGGGCTGGTCCGAGTGATTTTTCGAACCTGGTGCAGCTTTGTCTGCGAGCTGGACTGGAGTCTGTCCCCAACTTTCTGCTGCAGAACTGTGTCATAAGTGGTGTGCTCCACCTGGCTGACACCACACAGCAGAAAAGGCACAGTCCTCTTTCAAAACATATCACTTCTTATCTCCTACTAAACCTCCATTCTATCACATTACTTCTGATTCATAGTATAAACCCTTAATGTTTTCATGCATAAAGTCAGCTTACAAACGCTTTCTGCTCTCTGCATTTTTTCTGTATCTTATGTCATTAGCACATGAGATAAAAACATAAATCATCCCCATTCTCAGCCTTTTTTTTTAGTTGAATATTAGCCCTTTCTCTTCTGTAATCATCATTATCTTGTTGTTTACACTGGATTTAAATGCTTTTGCCATCACTAAAAAGTGTGACGATTAGGAGCTTCAGAGCTTCATCAGGCTGTGAGCTGCACTCACCCACTGCTAACCTTTCGGCTCCTCTTTTCGGGCACTCTTCAGCTCCTCCTGGCACCCACAGCTATGTCACGTCTGCTTCTCAGGAGGCCTCCATCCCCCTGCTCCTCCAAGCCCCCGTCCAGCCCCCTGCTCCTCAGGGGGCTTCCAAGGGCTCTGGTCTCCCATACGGAGACCTGGGCTGGATTTCCTGGCCAAATGTCATGAGCTCAGAACATTGCAATAAACTGCATTCCTAGTGGCAATTTGTAGTTGTTTGGATGTTTTTCTCTCCTTGCCATCTGTCTAGACAAATATACAAGCATTACAACATGAGCATGAAAGTATTATTCTGCTGTCTGGCAATTCTTCTGTTGGGCTGTTATGCGGTTGAGCTCAGTGCTGACTGCCTACTTCGAGTGCATTATCATTTAAGTTTGCTACTATATAGCTTTCTCAGAAGAAAAACATTTTCCATCCCAGTTTTAACCAATTTTTAAAATTGATTTTGTGGAAATAGTCTCTGTGAACAAGAATTTGCTATGTGGATATGGTAGTTACAACTACTTCTTAAAATTTCAGCTTTACTAGGGAAACACTGGGTACTAATCTCGAAGTTTAAGGAAGAAGGTAGACTTCCAACAATTCTTAGAACATATTTGGGATGAAGAGCTACAGGTTCAACACACCAGTCAATTTAAAAAGAGCAAATCCTTCCAACATTCAGAAACAAAGACTCTAAGACTCTAAGTCAGAAACATAGACTCTAAGGAGTCTATGGTAAATACTGCAAGTAAGCAGTCGCAGTTATTAAATCTGGATGTTTTTCTGAACGTTATGTGAACATTAAATGAAGTATATGTAAAATCTGTGCTCCAAGCAAACTTATTAGTCCCCAGACATGAAGACAAGCCTCTACCCTGGGAACACAAGCGTGTAAACACATCCGAGTGAAATAATCTGTCAAGTAATTAATCCTGTGGTTATCACAAGCCCGGTAGCAAGTGTATGAACACATTCTAGGTCTAAATCAGTCGCCGAAAGGAGCTGCTTCGGAGCCTGCTGGCAGAAATCGGAGCAGCAGCAGATTTGACGGGGGTTTCCTGAAGTTTTTCCGCGGCGGGATGATGCGGGGCGACCGGGGAGAGCCGGCCGGAGCTTGCAGCTCTGACCAGACGCTAACGAGACCTGAGCACTGCCGGGGCCATGGCGACCCCACGTTGACCTTAATAAAAGGCCTCAGGGAGCACAGCAAGCGGTCCCTGCGGCCAGAGCTGAGTGGGCGAATGGCTTGTGTGCTTAAGTGTGCGTGTGGTGTAGCAGAGTCCAGGAAGGGTAGAAGAATATGGGGAAGAACTGAAGCTCTGGCAGCCTGATAGGTGAGTCTCACAGGCTGTTGTTGCCTTCTCGGTAGGAGCCCCACTACCATCTCTACCAAGCAGAAGGTGGTGGGCCCAAAACTTGCCAGAATGGATGTGGGAACCCAGGTGGAGCTCCCACGGAAAAATCCAGCTGTCCAGGTCACAGGCTGCAGAGAGTCCCAGGGACTTGTTGCCGGTAATGGGTAGCGGCTGTGAGAATGGCTGTGTGAGGTGCCAACAGGTGGACGACCTGCTCAGTGTGGTGGCAGGGCTGAGAGAAGGAATTGAACAGCTAAGGAGTGTCGGGGAAGCAGAAAGAGAGATTGGTGGAGCCAGATGCTGTCTTCTTTGAAACAGAAATGGGAGCACCCTTTGGAAAGCACCCAGTATCCCTCCCGTGTCAGGCAAAAGCCTAAAAAATAAAAATGGAAAGAATGAGTGGAGGCAAGTTTGTGCTTGGGGAGGCAGGCAAACTCCCTCCTTGCTCACCTCAACCCCCAGGTGCCCCTACACAGCAGTTGTGAGGCTCTGGCTCTGGCTGAGGAAGGCCAGCCAAATGAGGATGTGAATCATGGGCAGTCTGTGCCAGAGGTGTCTCACTGGTCGGTTAAGTCCATCGCTTGTATCACAGCCACATCCAAAAGGAAGAAAAGAAGGGTTATGGTAGTAAGTGGCTCCCTTCTGAGGGGAACTGAGGGTCCAATATGCCAAGTGGATCCTCAGCAAAGGGAAGTATGCTGTCTCCCTGGAGCACAGGTTGGGGACATCACTAGGGAACTTCCTAGTCTGGTAAGGTCCTCAGACTATTACCCACTGGTAGTCTTCCATGTAGGTGGCGAGGAAACTGAGACTTGTAGCCCAAGAGCCATTGAAAGGGACTTCAGTGCCCTGGGATGGTCAGTGGGGGAATCTGGGGCACAGGTTATGTTTTCATCTCGCCTTCCAGTCATGGGCAATGACATTGGGAGATTAAAGCGAATCTAGTCTATTAATATGTGACTCCGTGGCTGGTGTCACTGTCACAACTTTGGGTTCTTTGGCAGTGGGATGACCTACACAGCACCAGGCTTGCTAGCCTCAAATGGGAGTCACCTTTTAAAAGAGGGAAGAGTGTCTTTGCCCAAGAGATTTCAGGGTTGAAAAACAGAGCTTTAAACTACTTGTGAAACGGGAGGGAGTTAACAATATCAGGCTTGTCTGTGACAAGCTGTGAGATGATACAGCAGGGTTAGAGGGACAAGGTGCTGCTAAGGGCCTTCAACTAGTAAGTGAGGCGAGCTGGGGAACTATGAGGCAGCACAGTTCAAGTCTTGCAGAGATGAACCAGGGGCTCCTAAGGCAGTAGGAGCCAATGGGAAAAAGTCCATAGAACACCCTGAGAGAATCAAGGGGTGTTCCGCCAAGAAGGTGACATGGCTGAAGTGCCTCTACACAAATGCATGCAGCATGGGTACCAAACAGGAGGAGTTATAAATCTGTGCGATCAAGGTATTATGATCTGGTGGCAATGACAGAGACATGGTGGGACAGCTCACGTGACTGGAAGGTGGTCATGGATGGCTCTGTCTTTTTCAGGAAAGATAGGCCAACAAGGTGAGGTGGTGGAGCTGTTTTTTACATGAGAGAGCAACTGGAATGTTTTGAGTTCTGTCCAGGGGAGGATGAGGAGTGAGTTGAGAGTTTGTGGGTGAGAATGAAGGGGCAGGCTAGCACGGGCGATACTATGGTGGGTGGCTATTACAGGCCACCTGATTAAGATGAAGAAGTTGATGAGGCCTTCTACGGGCAGATGATAGCAGCCTTGCAATCCCAGGCCCTGGTTCTCATGGGGGATATTAACTACTCAGCTCTTTGCTGAAGGCCTGCACAGCCACCTTGTAGTGGTTTGACCCTGTCTGGTGGCCAGGTGCCCACACAGCTGCTCTATCACCCCTCCCTCCTCTGCCAGACAGGGGAAGAAAATATATCAAAGGGCCCATGGTTTGGGATAAGGACAGGGAGATCACTCACAACTACTGTTCTGGGCAAAACAGACTTGATTTTGGGGAAATTAGTTAAATTTATTAAAAGCACAAGTCAGAGAAGAGTAGCGAGAAACAAAACAGATCTTAAAAAAATAACACCTTCCCTCCATCCCTTCCTTCTTCCCGGGCTTAACATCAATCCCAGTTTATCCACCTCTTTCCTCTGAGCAGCACAGGGGGACAGGGAATGGGACTTGCGGTCAGTTAATGGGATATTGACTTGCGGTCAGTTCATGGGATATTGTTTCCACCGCTGCTTCTTCCTCCAGGGGAGGCCTCCTAACTCTTCCCCTGGGCCATTGTGGGGTTCCTTTCACGGGAGATAGTCTTCACATACCCTTCTCCAATTTGAGTCCTCTCACGAAAGGCAATTCATCACAAACTGCCCACCATGAGTCCTCTCACAAGAGACAATCTGCCCCAATGTGAATCTGAGGTGCAGTCCTTCAGGGGAAACTGTTGCAGCGTGATTCCCCGGCGGCATCACAAAAGTCCTGCCAGCCAACGTGCTCCAGTGTGGGCTTCTCTCTCTCCACAGGCTACAGGCTCTGGCAGCAACGTGCTTCAATGTGGGTTTCCCATGGGATCATAGCCCGCTTTAGGCATCCACCTGCTCTGGCATGGGGTCCTCCACGGGCTACAGGTGGACATCTACACCCTGCCCATGGGCTGCAGGTGGACCGCTTCTCCATGGTCGTCACCACGGTCTGGGGGACTATCTGCTCCAGTGCACGGAGCACATCCTCTCCCCTCACTCTTCTTCACTGACCTTGGTTTCTTCACATATCCTCACTCCTCTGTCTCTCTGCCAGTTGTTGTGTGGTGTAGTTATTTTCTCCCCGTTTCTTAAATATGTTTTCACAGAGGCATTCCTATCCTATCATTTTACTGATAGGCTCAGCCTTGGCCAGTGGTGGGTCCGCCTTTGGAGCCAGCTCGCATTGGCTTTATTGGACTTATCAGACTTATAGCAGAAGCCACTCCTACAGCCCCCCCCCGCCCCTGAAATCCAGCCAGACAAACCCAATACACAGCCATTCACAGTCCAGGAGTTTCCTCCAGTGCATCGATGATAACTTCTTGATGCAAATGGTGAATGAGCTGACTAGGAGAGGAGCACTGCTGGATCTCATACTCACTAACAAGGAGGGTCTCATTGAAGCAGTGAAGGTTGAGGGTGGCCTTAGCTGTAGTGACTGTGAGATGGTGGAGTTCAGGATCTTGTGCGGTAGGAACATAATACCAAGCAGGATCGCAACGCTGGACTGTATCAGGGCCAACTTTGGCCTTTTCAAGTAATGGCTAGGGGAAACCCCATGGGACAGGATACTAGAGGGTAAAGGGGCACAAGATAGTTGGTTAATATTCAAGGACCGCATCTTCCAAGCTGGAGCATAGGAGGTTCCACAAAAACATTAGGAAAAATTTTCCCACTGGGAGGGTGACAGCCCTGGCACAGGCTGCCCAGAGAGATTGTAGAGTCTCCTCTGGAGATGTTCAAAACCCACCTGGACCCCTTCCCGTGACCTACTCTAGGTGAACCTGCTCTGGCAGGGGCTTGGATTAGATGATCTTTCGAGATCCCTTCCAACCTCTTACATTCTGTGATTCTGTGATCTTCTGAAAGTTATTAAAAATGTCATTGCTTTCACGATAGTCAAAAGAGCTGCTTTTCCACCCTGTTTGAAAAAGAGATGAAAGCTCTGCATTTGTCAATGCCTATTTCAGACATTTCTTCTTCATGAGCTATCTATATCCCAGAATTTAATGGGGAGCAAACTAAATTTATAACTGCCTCAATTCCTTGAAGGTGCCTACAGGAAAGAGTTTGAATTTCTTCAGTGGTGGTACTTCATGAACATCATTTGTACTCAGTGAAACAACATTTAAATGTAATTTCCATACTTTCTCATTACATCTTAGCTTAGATGAGATTCTGCAGACATGTAAGTCACAGGCTCTGCCATTTTCTTGAGGTGCTGCCCTTTTCTGATTACTTCTTTGCAATAACTACAGCATGGTGTTGTATCAGACTGCACTAGTCAGTGTCATGTCTTCTAAAATATTTTACTACAATTCTGGCCAACCAGTTTCATTAACTAACATCTTTTGTTGCCCAATGTAAGCACTGACTTCAACTTTCAGATGATGGCAATACTAATTAACTGTATATCTTCTGCCTCTCACTGCTAGGCATATTGTTTTCTGATTGAGTGATGTTTCTGTGACTTAAAGTGCCGTTTTTATTGATGCCATCCTGTGCTAAGTCAAATACATTTTTAGATTATTTTCTTGGGTAACTGGTACTACTTTTTCCAGTCTGTAAGATGTTACATTAGTTTTAATCTAAACCACAGAATCATCAGAACTGTAATTTCAACTACATGAATTTCAAGCGGTGCTTCCTAGAACCTTGTACTTGCTCATGGTCAGGTAAGTTAAGGTGCACTTTGTTCAAATTATTGCATTTCTGGTAAGGAGCTTAAGCTCTTTGATTTTTTTGTTATTAAGTCTCTCCTGAGTTTTTTACACTTATGTTGGCAAAACAAAGTGGCTCTGTAAAGTACAAGAGCATTCCCCTGGGACCTGCAGAACTCAACAGCGTGTGATTCACTTATCCTCATCTTTGATGAATTTTTGCAAAATAACATGTTTTGATTGTACTGTGTGTGGCTGATATCACCAGGGAAACAACTCCACTGTCAGATGAATGCTAGGTCAGGCCTTGTCAATGCAGATGAAAATCTGCAGTTAGAATTCTCTAGCTCGCTGCTAATAAACCATCTAATCAGGAAGTTTCTGTCTATACCATTAATGTTGTGAGTGTCAAGGTTACAGAAGTGTGTAGTACTAGGGCCTGAATCATAGGCCCTGCACTGAAGTTGACCTGTTGATGAACCTCACAACCCCACACGATATAGTATTAATCACATATGTAATGTATTGATAATCTGTGGCATCCTTGGCCATGACAGGGAGGCTGGATTAAAATGATCTCTAAGGTCCCTTCCAGCCTAGGTCATTCTATGATTCTATGATTCTATTTTATCATATATATATATATTCCAGTGCCAATCTGTAAAACCTTTGCTGTAAGACTAAATGTGTGGTGGGAACAAGCAGGGTGATCTTTCTTTAGCTAAAGGCCAGGTGCAAGGCTGGGAAACTAGCTGCCTCTTGTTTTGTTAGAAGTATGTTACAAGACCGTGAGACCAGAGGCCTGGTTTTGGTGAGAAATATGGATTAAGGACCGAAATAGGTAGGGACGCTCCCTTGTATTCTTCCTTCATCCCTGGCCAGACTGTGGGAGGAATTCAACGAAGTGGACAACACCAGATGTTCCTGCATTTGAAGATATGCAAGGTTGTTTATTTAATAGTATAAAAGCTGGACCCTCTTGCAGTGACTTTGGAGACCTCACCTATGAGTGGACGCACTGCGTAGGACTTCGCAATTACCAGGACGGTTCTGCAGAATCCTCACTGCAACAGGGGCTCCCCAGCGACTGCAGAGGTGGATGATGATATTAGGGCTATTGGTGATGTATCTTTCTTAATAACTATTGCTAAACCTATCTAGTAATGATTAGGTGCATTACACCCTGCTTGTTCTCCTTGCTGCTTAAAACTAGAGTAAAATAAGCTTTCATAATCAGCAAACAGTAAAATAAGCCAACCCTTCTGTTGGTGCCTGTGTCCTTTTTTTGCGGGATGCCCCACCTCCCCGGGCCAATTAGCAAAACAGAGTGTTTGACAAAATGAGGCAAAGAGTGTTTTTACAACAACATGGAAAAGATTAAGATTTGGAAACTTAAGTTAATATGTATAATTGGACTGGAGGCCAGGAATCCAATTCTTTCCCAAGTTTGGCCTTGCTGTTCTTCAGGTGAGGTGAGAAATACTTGAGAGTGATAATTCATTTGGAAGTACTACAATTTCCAGTAGAAATGCAAGACACAGTACGGATCAAAGTAATATTGGTAACAGGCAAAAGGAGAAAGTGACTTTTCCCTAAACTCTAATAATCCTTATGATGTTTTTCCTTTATTCAGTCATTGTATTTATTGACAGTGTGTAACGAGGTTTTGAAAAGCATCTGGTTGCCCAGATTAGAAGGTTCCCCAGGAGCAAATGTGGGTGCAGTGGTCCAGTGCTGTAGTCTCCTGAGGATGTCTTTCGCATCCCACTTGTCCTTGGGGCTGGGACCTCTGTGGTTCTTGGAAGAATTACCCCCAAAATAGCAGCAAATTTTGGGTGGGAATTCATAACCATGGTGTCATGGGTGTGGTGAAATTTGAAAGATCTCCAGGAGCCAACTTTGGTGCAGGGCTGTGCTCTTCCTTTTGCATCCCAGTTGTCCTTGGGAATAAGGGCTCTGTGGTTCTAAGAAGGCTAGTACTCAAATTTTGGGCAAAATTTGAGGGGAAATTAATGACTGTAGGGTCATTAGAGTGTGGGGAAATTCTAAAGATCTCAAAACCACAATGTTGGTGAAATACCGTGCCCTCCTTTGGATGCCGTTTGCATGACAGTTGTCCTTGGGGCTGGGGACTCTCTGCTTCTCGAATGCCCAGCCCTCAAAGTGGAGGAAAATTTTGATCAAAATTCATGACATTGGGGTCATGAATTTTGATTGAAATGTGCAAGTTCTCAAAAAGACAATGTTAGTACAGCGCTGTGCTCTCCTTGGGATGCCTTTTACATTTCAGTTGTCCTTGGGGCTGGGCACTTTCTGGTTCTCAGATGCGCAGCCCTCAAAGTGGAGGAAAATTTTCATCAAAATTCATGACCGTGGGGTCATGAATTTTGAACGAAATTCACAAGTTCTCAAAAAGACTATGTTAGTGGAGCGCGGTTCTCTCCATGGGATGCCTTTTGCATGACAGGTTTCCTTAGGGCTGGGGGCTCTCTGGTTCTCAGATGCCCAGCCCTCAAAGTGGAGGAAAAATTTCACCAAAATTTATTACCGCGGGGTCATGAATTCTGAGGGAAATTTGCAAGTTCTCAGACAATGTCAGTGCAGTGCTGTGCTCTCCTTTGGATGCATTTTTGATCGCAGTTGTCCTTGCAGAACCTTGAGCCATGTTGCTCTGTGCTCTCTCACCCAATGTGTCCTTGACGGAAAACATGCAACGTGAGCTGTGTCACTTTGGAGCCGAGCCCCTGGAAGAGTGAATGTTTTATTTTTGCTCCAAGAGTGAAGGTGGCAGCAAGACCAACTGGGACTGCTCTGCATCCACTTGTGACAGCCTTGCCACAGAACCTTGAACTGTAGGGCTCTGGGCTCTCTCACCCGAGATATCCTCTATGGAAGCCAAGCAACGCAAGCTGCGTCATTTTGGAGCCGAACCCTCCACAAGAGCGGACAATCGACTTTTGCTCCAAGAGGGAAGGTGGCAGCAAGATAAACTGGGGCTGCTCTGCATCCACCCATGAGGGCCTCCCCACAGAACCTTGAACCGTAGGGCTCCAGGCTCTCTCGCCCGGGATATCCTCGACAGAAAACATGCAAGCGCGAGCTGCGTGACTTTATAGCCCACTCCTTTTCTTTGAGAAGGTTTTGCTTATTTGCACACCAAGCTTAATGTATTTTCACATACGTTGTGGTGCCCAGAAAGTGTGAAAAAGAGCTTTTTTTTTTTTTTTCCCCACTGCAAGCTCAAGTCTGGCACATACTCTCTCAGGGGGAGCTCATCTGACCAGTGTGCTGGGAACTGGAGTTACCAGGGACAAGAAGATAACAGCTAAAATGAACAAGGAGTGGTTAAGCAGTATTATTTTATTTTAAATATCTGCTTTGGCTGGTTGCCTGATTCACTTCCCATCTCTCTCTACATTTTCCCCATCTGTTCCAGGGTTTTGCTTCTTTAGCAGAAGGAATTAAAAATAAAAAATTAAAAAATCAGCGTGCTCAAGAGAAATGATTCTTGAGAAATAATGCTGAAGTGAGATTTTTCATGTCCTCCTTGTGTCATATAAACCCGCCACAGAATTAGGGACCATGGGATAAAGCCTTCCAAATTTTATACTGTAAAGCTTCTTTTATCAAGCCCTTAATTTTTCCTCTTTCCCCATTTGCAAAGATTTAAGCCACCAGATAAGTCTTGCCTCATAGCCCAAAGGTCAATAAATCCACCCAACATACACCTGTGGGCAAATTAAAAAGTTACATTGTCCTCTTGGCTGCATATTTTAAAATATCTTTTCTCTGCCAGTACATTTGGTCATAAGCCCTTTACAGCAAATTCTGCAGTCATATTTGTGCCTTGAAGCTGGACTGGCAATAACAGGGGAGTTGATTTCTACCATACTGAGCAGTTTCGTTTTTCAAAGCATATTCAGTTACAACAAGCTGTATTAGTTGAGGTGAGGCAGACTAAGAGGGTAAACTAGGCGTGCTGGAATAGGATGTTTTCATTCCATTTAAAATGTTCTAACAGGAGTAATGTACTACTTCTTTCTTTCACTTCCTTTCCCAGCTCTGAAAGTGATGAACCGAGGGATCAATATTTGTTCTGTTTAAACACCCGTTCAAAACTCCAGTTTGAACCATTTTCTCTGTTTTGTGCCCTTGTCTTTTCTCCTCATTTCTTCAAAGAGCAAAAGATCCCCATTAGACCGAATGTTTTGTCTTTCTAATAGAGAGGTCAAGTAATATGAAGCGGCTTCTGAACTTAGGTGAACAAAATCTCCCTGCATCGAATGGCAGGGAGATCTAGATCTAGGTTTTGAGGAGGGAATTGCATCTCCCAGCACTCTACCTGGATTGATGGGCAGCAGAAAGGCCAAGCACGAGTTCACAGAGGAGTAATTTAGTAGGAAATCAGTCTCCCAAGAGAAAATCTTACTGTCCCTCCCCAAAAGATACACATTTTCTCAATGATCTCCCCCTTTAGGAGAGTTTCTCGCCTGTTATCTTCAACAGTTTGATGTCCTTGGGTAACCCACATTGCTGCCCATGACTTGGGTGCAGGGTGGACCAGGCTGCAGCCCCTGGGCCATCACCCCAGTACCTGTCTGGCCACGGTGGCCCAGCCAGAGGCAACTGTTGGCAGGAGCCTTCTTATGTCCCTGCTCGTTGTGATTCACCACCCAGTTCAATTAGTACAAATGGAGGTAGTTCAGGTTAACTTTCAGGACCATGAACTGGAGTAGATGAAATGCTGGCGGGAGTCTCATCTTGTGGCTGCAGGGCCATGACCTGTGCAGAGGAGCAGTAAAAAGCTGCAAGAGACAAGTCATGCGCTGCTGCTGTGACAGCTGGGCAACATCTCTGCACATTTATTTTTTTTCACTCAGTCTCCCTAGTGCTCAGGTAATTGCCTTTGTACTCATTGAGTGGAGTCTCAATGCCTCTCTCTGTTCTTAACCTTTCCACTTCACATTTTATTCCTTGTTTTGCAATTGGCTGTGTTTGAAATGGGACATGGAAATGCTTGCGAGTGGAAAACCAAAGGACAGGTCCCAAAATGTGCTTTTACACACTATTAACAGCAGGGCTAGCAGCCAGAAGTTCACTTGGTTATGTCAAACCCAAATGAGATGGTACAAACCCTAACAATTTGGTATTATTTTCTGAAGAAATCCTTCCAAGTCTGTTTTCTAGTGGTGAGATAAGTCAGTGTTTGGGGTGAAAGGAATAACTTTCTTTAGCTGTTGAGCAAACACAGAGCATCTGCCTAATACATGCTATGCATATTCAAAGAAACGTAGGCAAAAAAAGGTTTCTTTTGGAACCTAGTGGATGAAATTCTCTCCTGTTAGAGTAAATGGGAGACTTGCCATTGACTTCATTCAGGGCAGCACCTCACCCAATACTTTTTACATATGTTTTTATATGTTATGATAATTCATGAATGAACTAAAACAATGCCTGTAGAGAATATATGAGGATTGTTCTCCTCTACCTTGGAGGAAGTAACCTTCCTTTGTTGCTTATTATATTGGGGTGCTTCGAAAGAAATATGGTTGGGAGAGTCTTTACTACGTTAACGATACATACTTTATCTTCTATCTCTCTTTTGCATAATTCATCAACAGCAGCATTACAGAGAGGTTAGCTAAGAAAGAAACACAGATGGGAAGAAAGTGTCTGAAACTGGATCTGAAGGGGGCTGAGGTGATGTTGCCTGGATGGGATTTGTAACATGAGGAGAACACAAAGAGAGTATCTTGCCCTTTGAGCCTGTCTGTCTTAGGTTGTTCCAAGACTATGATCCAAAGGCCTAGTTGGGTTTCCAGTCTCATTCTGGCTGGATTTCTGAATGCTCAGGACAGCATTAGTAGCCAGGACAACCTTTTCATAATTTTTTTTGTCTTGTTTTGTTTCTGTTTATCTCTGGCCAGGAGAGATTCTGATGAATCCTTCTGTACGCAGCCTTTGTCATTTCATCCAAGCCTTTGCCTTCCAACAACAGGTTTGTTCAACACATTCCTTATGAAGATGCATCTTCCATCTGATCAGAAACCAATACCCATGTAGATTATGAGGTGGTTTTATCCTCTTGTGAGCGCATAGCGCCTGCACTCCACAGTCTGCTTTGGCCACCCCTTGCCTTGATCTGAACAGTGTTAGTTTTGGCCCAGGAAGCTCCAGAAATCTGAGGGAGTTTGTCCTTTCCTGGCCCAGCCACCAGTTAGTACTGGCCCTCAGCCTGGAAGGCTGCTAATGTGAGAGAGAAAAGGGGTAGCTGGAGAGCCATTTTCTGTTCAAGATCTTTTACTTGGAATCTTGCTTTCTCTTCTCGGTCAGAACATCTAGAGGGGGATGAATAAGTGGTTTGGAGTTTAAGAAAGGAGAGCAAGAGGATGAAACTAATGTTATGCTTTTTTTTCTGTTGCAAGACTGTTGTTAGCAGGCAATCAGGGGAATTCTCCCTTATTGTAACTGTGATGAGTTTAAATATTCAGTGAAGTGGTGTAAGAAGTGGCCACCCAGAGAAAATAAAACCACGGCTATATTAAGCCTATGTAAATCAGAGTGTGGGAAGATATGAACAACTGGTAGGAAAAAAACATTGGTGACGCTGTTGACTGCAGAGTGCAGAAGTCCCAAGCCTTTGCTGACAAATCTGTGTTGCTCAGCTCAGGTATGGAAGCAGTAGAGTTGTTCAGGTGGTATTGTGGCAAGTAAAGAAGGTGGTCTTTTTCAGAGCAACTTCGGTGTCTTCCACACCTGTTCTATGACTAATTCCCAGCCATGATAATTTACCTCCATGTAACTGAAAGCTGTCTGGATTTCCAAATGGATCCTACAGTTAACGACTACGTGGCTGTTATTTATGAAATTTAAAAGGTGTATTTTAAAACAATAAGATTTAATTGCTCATTGCAAAAGACTTGCGTCTGTTTAGCAGCCTAACAGTGTGTGATTCTGAGTGGGCCAATTTTTTCACTATTGAGACCTGGCTTTTAGTTGGTACTTCTGCTATAGCTCTGTCAGGCAATTAATCTAGGCAATAACAACATGAAATTGTTGCAGTAAATAAAGCATTTCAGATAAGTGCTTTACCGCTCAAGCAAAGAAGCCCATGGGGATGTTTCAACTCATTCTGATTTCCTTTAAAGATTATCTTGGCCACAAAGTACTGTTATTTGTCTTTGCAAAATGAATTTTTGCTGGAAAGCTTTAATAGAAGTTCTCTCATATTGTCTTATAATAAATTGTAATGGTTTGGCTGATGTCCTGGTTTAAGTTTGCTCTAAAACAGAAAGAAGGAAAGTAGTCTAAAATAGCAATTAAAAGAGAGATTTGAGGGTCATGAATTATTTTCCACTTCTGTCATAGTTTAGGTCTCAGCTCAGAATGCCTTGAAGTCACAGGAAATCTTTTATTGATTTCAGATTTGAGATCAAGTGCATTCAGTCTGACCTTGGACAGGTCAGGTGCCTTTTGTGCTTGGGATGAAATGTGCATTTTCTTCTTACCCCACCGACAGGATCACTATAAAGCTTCATTCATTCACATCTGCAGAGAGCTTTAGGACTCACAAATGAATGCCACTTTTAAAGTACAAACTGTTACTGCAGTGTAGATTACTTCATTTTACCTTCCTGCTGGCTGCCAACAATTTGTTTAGTGCAATGAAATCCTGACAGCCTGTGTCAACAACTGGAAGCAGCTCTTTAATGACAGAGAGAAAAAAGAAAAAGAGAAAATGCAGACCTGAATTCTTCCCTTTACAGAGAATGTCTTTTTGTATGGAAATAAAAATTGTATCTGTCATTTCAAAAGGCCCTCTCATAAGAGAAGTGCACGTTAAATTAAAACTGTTGGGGTTTTTTTCATTCCCTCGCAATAAGGACCCCTCCTGGTTCTTGATGAAGAGTGAGGTGAAATATTGCACGACTGAGCTACAGAGAAATAGCATGCTGTTCCAAGTGTGCAAGCCAAAATGAGTGTTTAGAGAGAGATCACTGTGTCATGAGCTCATGCTGGCAATATGGTTTTTTCTATGGGTGTAAAGTGAGATTTGAGCCTGAGAGAGACTCTATATTGAGCCTCGCAGGAGTGCTTTCATGTGTGTTATTTCTTTAGCATCGTCGAGGAAGTTGCAAACTGCTCCCAGACCTAGAAAAACACCTACAGCCCCCAGAGAGTCCTGCTGCCCAATGGTCTCCTCTCCTTTCCTCCCCATCATGCAGCAATAAACAGAAAATGGACCCAGAGATAAACCACAAAGATTTGACTGAGGGTACAACATCATTTTGTCCTGCCTAACTACTTGGGTTTGGGTGGCAGCCTAAAAGTCTTGCCTGTTTTCACTCGAGATGTGGTGGGCAGATGTAGGGATGTGGGGGGCAGGGGCAGGAATGTGGTGGTCTTTCTCTGGTTCGCATGAAGGGACAAGACAGTGCCTTAACTCAGCAGAGCACGCAATTTCTCTGTATTCTGAATTTTTAGTCAAGTTTACAGTTCTGTGCTGCGCAGAAACACTGGCATCTGAGTTCACTAGGATATTTTATGCCCTTCTCAGTGCTGCTTTGTGTCTGCTAGATGTGAGCAACACTGGGATTGTTGATATAAACATCTTCCTTCCTTTCCAGGCAGTTAACACCTCCCTGCACCTTATATTTTCTTCCAGTATAGTGTAATCCCTTGCCCATCCATTTCTACATCTAAACGCCTTACAGTTCCTTTTAAGAGTGTCATATCTTTCTTATTGCTAAAGTCTGAAAAGCGTAACAGTAATTCCTTTCCTTGGTGTACTAAAAAATGTTAGTAACACTTGTTAGGAAAAATTTATTTAAAAATAAATGCACTCTTCTAATCCCCAAAATTCTGGCACCCAGTTTTAGAGTATGACTGAGGCTGGTGCATCCTGGTCTTGGGAGGGGCCACCCCCAGCTG
Source organism: Apaloderma vittatum (assembly GCF_000703405.1). Taxonomy (NCBI): domain Eukaryota; kingdom Metazoa; phylum Chordata; class Aves; order Trogoniformes; family Trogonidae; genus Apaloderma; species Apaloderma vittatum. The sequence goes on from NW_009721114.1 coordinate 22,041, forward strand.
CGCTGTCCCTGAGACACCTACTCTGATGAGTGGGTTTAGGAATCTGGTTTCATTTGCCCAATGCTATTGTTCAGCAGAGTTCAGCAAAGAGATGCATTTCATGTTATTTTGAAAGAAGAAGCCATAAAGCCTTTGATGATCACATCGCTCTTGAATTCCTGCAAGTCAGGCATGAACACATGGCCAGTACAACTGAAATGGTTATCTAGGCCTATAGACAGTTCTTGCCTAAAATTAGCTGTATTAATTTAGTCTTCCTATGATATTTTCTTGTTCCTGTAGCCACATTCTAGGATATGCATGTACATGGGTATAGAAGTACTCCTTTCCTTTTACAGATGGTTATCAGTCTTCCCTTTTCCTCTAAATATATTACAGAAGTTTCTCTCAAGCCTAACTTAAAGGCTTGAGAAGCTTCTCCTTCCTATTGTTTTTGGCTGAGTTCATTCTGAAATACAAACCTTGTTTTCTATATTTAGTGCTGAATGATACATGAGAGCATTACAACCCATGAACGGTGTAGTCAAAGAGGTGAATATTCAGGAATATGACTGGGAGTGACGAAAATATATTAAAAAAGAGATTGCATTGACAATTCTATGTTGGGGAACAATCTGCTTTGGGTAACAGCATGATCTCTATGTCTGAAAATTTAATAACAATGCTTTAATAACACTGTGATCTCAAGCATCTCATAGTTGATGTTCCAGCTACCAGAGCAGATGATACATAGCTGAAATAGGTAAAAGTCTGCATTATTTCATTCTTGATCATGCTAGCGGTCAAATACAGCTAGAACGAGCTGGGAAAAACAATCAGGGGGAAAAAAGTGTGACTGTGGGCACACCGAGCTAGTGTGCAGCATGGAACTCTTAACCCCAAAGCATTCCTTGGGCAAAGACACTAGTTTGTCTCCAGAAACTGTTGTGGTGAGATAGTTGGGGTTTTCTGGACTATAACCCAGCCCTTGGGTCTCTTATTTCAGGCTGGGCACCCTGAGGATGCTTCTATGACACCTTCAGCTGAAGAGCAGGGTCAGCATTACCCAAGGGCTCTGTGTCTGCTATAGGATGCAAATGTGCCCTATGGACACATATCTGTGTCAGCTCTGGAATGGTGATAATGAGCCTTCCCAGCCCCGTAAAGATTCTGTAAAGACAAACTATAAAAAGGGATGAGGACCAATCTACTGGTGATACTGCTCTGGCAGGGGGGCTGGACTAGATGATCTTTTGAGGTCCCTTCCAATCCCTAACATTCTGTGATTCTGTGATCTTGGATAATTCAATAATAGCACTGTAACCGTAAGATTTCCCCCTACAGATGTGGAGTTGCTGGGGGAAGCCGACAGAACCGCTTTTAGATGCAATTTATACATCCTAAATTAAAATAGGCAATCAGCTTCTGTATCCAGCACTCACTTTGGCTTCCTTTCAAGCAAGTAGGATCCATCCATTAGAATTTACACAAATATGTTTTCACACATAGTAAAGATGAGTGCCTATCCAAAAGCTGCTAGGAGCTTTGCTACCTCTTAGTGAAACAAAATGAGCACGATTAGCCAGCAGCAGTTTACTGCCAGCTGCCAACAAAAACAAACCTGCTACAGGAGGTAATGCAAACATCTCCTCCCCTTGGCTTCTGGAGGGGTTTCACCCCATCCAGCTGTCACGTCCCCACAGAAACACCCAGTACCCTGCAAATCAGCGGGTCAGGGTACTTGCATACTGGTATAGGGAGCATTGCTTTGTTCTTGTGTATTTATAGTCTCATCATAACAGGCTCTTTAAGAAAAGAGGCAAACCCTTTAGGATCATAATGGTGGTTGTGTGAGTTGGAGCAGAGCAGCCAGGACTGAGGCATTCGAACTCCTTATGAAATTATCATCTGGAAAACGAGTGCAAAGGCTCAAAAACTGCTGGTGAATTAATTGCTTTTACTGTGCGTGTGGGTGTGTGTGAGAGAAAACAGCCAGGGGCCTTAATTCACACATGGATTACAGTATATTTTACTTTTTAAAGCAAGGTCCTTTTCTGATTTACAGCTATTTTAAATAATTACTTAGCTCAAACCAGTGAGGAAATCAGCTGGCATAGAGGTTTAGCATAGTGAGAAACAGCTTTATGTGTTGACCCTCTCTCCTCTCAGTGCCACAAGCTTGAGTCCTCAGCAGGGACTTCAACTGATGAAGTGATAGCAGCAGGTTTCCAGATCTCAAGCACACTGTGTGGGCTGCTCTTTTGCGATGAGGGCAGCTGCCCTGGGAAACAGGATTTTCATAGATGTGAGAGCCAGAAAGGAACAGTCTAATCATTTACCCTGACTTCATTTTACTCAATAATTCCTGCCTAAAGCCCTGTCATTTGTGGCTGAAATAGAACATGTCTGCTAGCTGTCTAGCCTTGATTTAGAGACTGCAAGTGACAGAAAATGCATCCTATCCCATGACATGCCATTACAGTCGTTCTTACTATTTGGGTCTTGTTTGAACTTCATTTACAGACTTTTAACTTCCAACTACTGTGTTTTGGCAGGCTGGCACCAGTGGTGCCGTGCACAATGTTAGCCAACTTTAACATCAGCTAACTAACAGCCCTGAAGGGAAATCTGGGAAGAGACAATTCAGAACAATCCTTTGCCTGATGACCTCTTATGTCTTCAGATATGGTTGTGTGGTTTTGTTTTGCTTGCTCTCAGCCAACTCTTGCTTTTCAAAGCTTCAAATTTTAGACACAGATATATTTGGGAAGTGTAGGAAATGCTAGGATATTGTGTCTTGTAACTATGGAATAACTTCTCTAATGCTGCACTTGCATCCCAGAGTTAAGAGGCTGCATCCGGATGAAGATTAACTGTGGATTTAGAGCTTCTGCAACTATGTTTGGTCATTGCATACTTTCAGTATTATCTGCAGTTCAGACAGACACCTCAGATAACAGGATTTAATCCTGTTTTGTTTCTCACATCTGTGTCTATTTTTCTTTTGTTCTACACACATTTGATTACTGGATCTGATTGCAGGTTACAATCAATTATTCTGTGAGAAAAGTTGATAATCTAGATAACCTGATACATATTATGTGCAAATTCAACACAGTAGTCATGGGAAGTATTACATGAAGTGAATATTAAATCTGACCTGGGATTATATTTTTTCAAACTTTCTGGACATCATCTCCAAGTTTTAGAGACAACACTAAGCTCTGGATTCAGCAGTCACAAGCAGATAGCAAAAGGCAGCTTTATCTGAAATCCAACATACGTAGGGGGAAGTTCTTGTCTGTTTACTCCTGTCCCCAAAGCGTGAACCCTTTGCCATCTCAAAGAGATTGCTTCAAATCTGCATCAGCTTGTTGGAATAACAGACAGCAAAAGAAAGTTGTTTTCCTTCTGTTGTAAAGATAACTTTACAATATGTTAATTGTGATACAGATTGCAAACCACACATGGAAGTAAACAGCAATTAAAAATAGTGTCTCTTACTTTTGGATAAATCTCATTGCTAGCATAATAAAACCTGTGGCTAAGTCTATAAATTATATAGAAACACATACATATATATGTACATGTAAAATGATTGGGATGTTAAAATCTGAATGAACACCTATCTAGTAGAATCTCATTTAGTTCTGATAACATTTATTTTCATATTTTATTTCATATTTTCTAGAAACTTTGCTCATAAAAAAGGATCAGTCATGTATTATGCATAATAAGAAATGCCTTCATCCTGCAGGGGATAGTGGGCTTAATGTAACATGAGCAGAAGAACACATACACATTTTCCAGGCAGATCCGTATATATTTGAGCAATCATCTTGACAAGTGATGTGACAGTCGATCTTGCAGCTGGTAAGGTGTGGAGTAGAAACAGAATGGGATCGACAGAAAAGAGATTAATGAATATCTGTAAGATGGAAACATAACATCAGGACAGATGATTAGGCCTGGATGACTGCATATGAGGTAAGTGAACTAAAAGTTATTGATCTGGGTAATTCTGCTTAGATGGTTATATATGAGTGACAAATTCTGAAAAAATTGCACACAGAAGGCAGCAGCAACATTCACTCCACAGACAGAGGAAAGGCACCACAGTACATTTGGAATAAAAGGAAAAAAACCCCACTACTGCTATTTGTACCATAGCTTGACAGCTCTCAAACCAGCATGAAAGTCTCCTACCTTTGAAGACAGACTCAGGTATATTATCTCCAGTTGGATTCTGGCAACATGATTCTTCATCAGCAAAGGCAAAGCATCCTATCCACAGCAAAATTAGTTCTGCAAATTAGTTTGTTATGATGAGTGAAGGGATGGCTGTCAGTAAAAATCAAATATCACTCTTAATTACATTTCACTGTATTTATAAGGAAACTAGTCTTATACAAATCTTTCTATTATAGCAACTGTGACTGGCCCTCATTTGGTCACTAGCAAATCTTTAGTGCAGCTGACACTCCTTCAAAAGAGGTGTTGCTGAAATCAGTATACGTGTGCCTGGGGAACTATAAATAATGAAACACCTGATGCTCTGCAAAGTTAACGCTTTCTCCATACATGAAATATTCCAGGCTGGATATCTGTAGTGATCCCAGCCAGTAAGGCTGTAAACAAAAGTCCTTTCTTAGCTCCAGCTGCAACAGTCAAAAATATTAGTGCTTCCTCACCCAACAATTTTGCCAGAAAGCTGATTTATATGGGATCTCTGCAATCCAGCATAGGGGGAAAAATGAAAAATCACTGAGCTTAACAGAAATCATTGTTTCAATGTTGCTTAAACTAATCTTTCTCCTTAAAAGTAAACCCACAGAGGATCAGGGAACACCACCTGGTAGGCAGAAATGCAAGTGCGGTGCCTGCTAGTTGAAAGGCAGTAACAAGCAGCTGAGACCATGCTGCCTTAAAACAGCACAGTAAATAACTTCACGGAAATACTTTTTTTTTATTATTGTATTTTATTTGCTTCAGCTCTGTCTGGAGCAGTTCAGTCACTCTCTGCCCTCAGCTGGATGCTACCGCCCATCCAACGAGCACTGGAATGGATCCTGTAGTGCTCCCACCCTGTGTCTGTCCCAAGTCAGCTGGATTGGCTTCAACTTCTGCTGCTGCTGAAGATGGTTTGCAGTAAGCCAGGGAGCTGCAGAAAAGGGAAGACTCATAGTGCTTTACCACCTCAGGCATCTATGTCTTCAGTGTGGGAGGGTCACATCTTAAGCTGCCACAGCTGTTTCGTGGGCAAGGCAATGTTTGTAAGTAGAATTAAATATGATTAACGATGGACCTTTATGGCTGTAACAACACTATCTCTGTTTCCGTGATTTCTGCTCTAGTATCGTACCACAGCTATAGTTTGCCACAGTTTAATTCTCCTTGAAGGAAAAAGAATTTCCAATTAATCCAGGGAGGATTAAGCTACAGCAAATATTGATTTACATGTATGAGCTGATTAAATTTGAGCAGCTGATAGTTACCACCTTTCCGTTACCTTCCTTGCTCTTTTCGTGGAGATTGGGTCCCTGCTGCAAGGACAGCTGAACTGGCGTATGGAGCTGCTCCGGGAGCACCAGCGTTCACCGCCTTGCATAGTGGAGTAGAGAGATGCCCAGGCTGGGTTGCCTGACGAGGTGGAACTGGAAAGTTCAGTGGTTTGAAAGTGGATTCACATGCTGTTTATCATCTGTCTACGAAGTCAGAGGTGGCCACCTCCAGGAAAGGGATGGGAGCACAGATGGAGAACTATCCGCTACTGCTATGTGACCGGGCGCGCTGGCTTGCGAACACATGATCTCTTCTGAACCGGAATGCACAGGTATTTAGCATGCTCTAACCAACAACACTCCTTGCCTTTAAACAAAGTTACGATCCTGTCCTCTTTTTACCCCGAAAGACTTGGTAGATATGAGGAGTGACCTGTGGAGGACGTAGGAGCTAGCTAGTGCACTAAAACTTTGTACCCTTGCTTCCTTTGGGATGTCATTGTGGCAGCTTCCCTCCACATCTTACATGATGCCACTTTTTCATGTAGATCGTCACGTCACTGACAAGAGAGGGAACAGCAGGGGTAGCTAAATATATCCAGGAGACAGCAAACATCTCCTCAAGATTTAGAAACTTCTGTTTGTGATTTGTGGAAGAAAAGGAATGAGGTTATGATCATGGCAAAAGAAAGGGAGAGAGAAAACTTAAGAAGGAAATGGAGGACAACAAAAGGCTCAGAGAAGGCAGAAAGATGAAGAAGGTGGAGGAAAACTTACAAGGTAAGGCTCACACTCAGAGTAGAGAGAACATCTGCAGTGTCCCAAAGATGTGGTGTTTCTGGAAACACACTGTAGCTGGGCAGTGCTTTTACACAATTTCACGTGTTATAAAATTGTTAAAAAGTGCGCTGATCTCACAAAATACATGAACACTGCCAGAACCACAGATAACTACATCAATCTTATCTCTCCCTGCTACTTTCATGAATGTTGTATCTGAATACGGAACTTTGCTCTTTAGGCACTGCCTGACCTTGGCAACAGAAGGTTTCATTTAGTTTTTCAGTTAATGTGCCTGATTGAACATGATTCACATGTTTTCTTAGTGACTGCATGTGCTGTATGGGACATGGCTGTTTTTCCAAACTTGCTGTGATTCAGTGGAATTCAGACATTTTCATAGTGAACATCTGTGACTTGGGGAGGATCCATGTGTTTTCTCAATGAATATGAATGAAACTGGCAAGGGCTTCAGCATTTCCTTCTTGCTTCTATGCTTGTAATTATCACAGTATATAAATATACAGAGACTTTCTCAGATTGTGCCTAAGAAGATCTGACAAAATCTAACTTTTGGTCAGCCCTTTCTCTCTATGTAAGGAGGCAAGTCAAACACGGTGCATACGATCTTGTGCGTCTCCCCTCCCGTGCAGGCAGACATACATGTTGCATGCAAAGACTTCTTGACTAATTCTCTTACCTGTATACATGGAATTGTTAGGTCCTAACAGTGTTGGAAAACCCACTACTCCTCCCCGTCTCCTCCTCTGTGTGTACATGTCAAGGGCTGTTACAGCAGCTTTGCCCCCTCCTCAGGGAATTGGTGCTCTGGCAGCTGTACTTGGTTGGTTCCTCCTTGACTAGGCCAAGTGGCAAATAGTAAAAGAGCTGCCCTCTCAAGTGCCCCTTCATAGGAGAAGATTGAACTGTAGTAACTCCTCCTTCTGCTTTATTGTCTTTGCCCTGATTTTACTTGTCTGCCCTAGGAAGAATTTACTTTTCTCTGACCAGACTCTTTCCAGAGAGGTGAAATCAAGTTTGGTAAAGGACCGGGGTGAACAGCAAGAGACTGGTAACTGTTGAAGTATTGTGCATAGCTTTCATGGAAAGATGGGTGGTTGGTACTTAGCATTTACATGAATGATGCTGTATATTCTCAGTGTCGCTGAAGAAAAATTAATTCAACCTTAGACCATTCCCACCTGGATATGGGAATCGAGAAAGGAAATTCTGGTCTTGCTGAAGCTGATGGAGATTCTAGCTAAAGCTTATTTCTGGTAAATGTTTCCCTGCCGCACTGAGCACTATTTACTGACCTGATGCAAGGATAATGAGCAAGCCTTTTCACGGAAAATGAGGACCAGAGCATTAAGGCGAGAAAAATCCCTGC
>NW_009721115.1:0-775 GCF_000703405.1 Apaloderma vittatum
CCACTTTTTACACCCAAAATGGCCCCTTGGTACATTTTTGGAACAAAACCTTCACTTCCATCTTCAAACTCACTACTTTGGTCTCTGAAACCACCACCTTGTTCCCCAAAACCTCTGCTTTTAGCTCCAAAACTGCTGCTGTGGCCTCAACAAAAACCACCTTGACCTCCCCCAAATCCATTTTTCCCTCCAAAACCACTGCCTTGACCTCTAAAAACACCACTGTGGTCTCCAAAAAACACCATTTTTCCCTCAAAAATGCCGCCTTGGCCTCCAAACCCGCCTGGTTTTACCTCCAAAACTGTCCCCTTGGCCTTCAAAATCACTTTTCCCCCCAAAACACCACCCTGGCCTCCAAAAACTCCATCTTTATCTCCACTAATGTCTCGTCGGCCTCCAAAATCACGACTTTTACCGCCAAAAAATGCCGCTTTCCTTCCCAAAAGGCCACCTTGGCCTCCAAAAACTCTGCTTTTCCTTCCAAAAATGCTATCACGACCTCCAGAAATTCCAACTTTACCTCCAAAACTGCCAACGTGGCCCCCATAAAATCCATTTTTCCCTCCAAAACTATAGCTATGACCTCCAAAAACTCCACTTTTACCTCTAAAATCACCACCTTATTCCCCAAAACCTCCCCTCTCACCTCCAAAAACTCCCCTTTTACCTCTAAAATCACCACCTTATTCCCCAAAACCTCCCCTCTCACCTCCAAAACCTCCACTCTCACCTCCTAGACCTCCACTCTCACCTCCAAATCTGCTCCTTCAGCTTC
>NW_009721116.1:0-3329 GCF_000703405.1 Apaloderma vittatum
GTCCTCCCTCCGGCGGCTGCCGGCGAGACAAAGGCAGGAATCTGCGAACGCCGGCCTGGACGTCAGCATCGACAGACCCTGCTGTACCTGCGCCTGGGCAGCAACGTACCGTGCACATGTCCCTGTGCGTACAGGGAGGTATCCATTCTTGTCCATACATCCACGCCCTCATATATAATGTATAAACACCAGCACGTCTTTGTACTGTCTCTTGTGTGCACAGCAACCGTCTCCCCGCAGGCACCACTGCGGCTCACCTTCAAAGGTCACGTTTTCCCCCGCTAATGTAAGTGCTCTTTAGTGGTAGGCTTATTCACTCCATCCTCCTTGTCCGCCAATAAATGACAGGCTGGATTTCTGAGATGAGCAACTGCTACTCCAATACCGCTGTGATATTAACAATAAAGGAGGTTCTGTTCAGCCATGAGTGACTTTTGTCCTGGATATTATTCTAGCCCCACCCCTCAGCTCTGGGTGAAGGGTAGAAAATGATTTAAGCAAGAACCTGGCTGCCAAATACTACCCCTTCTGAAATCAGAGCACATGAACTTGATCAAGCCCTGCATCCTTTCCACGTACTAATTCAACCTCTGAAAACATGGGAACAAATACATCTGATTTTGCCTGTTTGGATATCAGGAACATATGCTTCATATCCCCACAAACCTGCTTCTTTCACATCTGCAGGGAGGTAAATTTTTTCTGGTGTGTCTTGCTAAAAAAGAGGATGTGATACAGCTCCAAAAAGAACTAATAAAATCCTGCAGGAATGAAAAGCACAAGTCCACAGGAGTGGCTCTCTTACCTTTGAGACATGTAATGTTTCATGATCCATTCAACACTTTTTCTCCTCATGCGTTTTTATATGCCAAGCAAAGTATTTTTCGGTATTCTCAGACACATCACAAATGGCTAATCGTGTTTTCAGGTTTCCGTAGTTCATCCCTCTTCGTTTTTGTTTCCTGGCTTTAACCTCTTTTCCTGCACTTGTTTCCTCAGCTTTTAACACATAACAGGCATTCACTGGCCTATATGGAAAATAGATTAAAAACTAAATCATAATAAAATATGTTTAGTAAATACCTCCGTAAGTATTTCAAGAAGTCTCAGTCTTTCTCAAGAATAAAATGAATTGGCTTTTAACCATTGATACTGTTTGCTATTTGTTTGCCTTATGCCCGTTTGAAAAACAGAATTCTGACATGCAATTTATTTCTAGTAATACAAAGTTTAAGGCTGTACCATCATGGTTATAATAATGTATAATTATTAAAGTATATTACATTATAGGGATATGTTGTGAATTCATACACTACTTTTACTGAGGTCTCACAGTTCTGATTTTTTATGTCTAGAGTTTTTTCTATTTGGGTTCACCTTTGTGTCATTTGTGCCTTTTATGGAGGGAGTAAGAATTCTGAGATTAGTCAGAAAAGGCATTTCTGTATGCACACTTAACTTCCAGTGAATAATGCTACTCCTTTCTATTATTCCTCTGCTGGCTGCAAGGTCGCAAAGCCCTTCTCAGTCGCAACGGAACGAGTACTACAGCGACCGTAGTGCTCCCTCTTGTGGAAAGAGCAGCCAGTCGGCTCGGCCTTAACAGCTCTGGGGCTGCCACTTAGGAATTGTTTCTTCAGCATCATCCCACACGAGAGAATCGGAGGTTTTGAAAAAAGGAAAAACAAACAAACAAACAACAAAACAACGGTAGGACTTAAGATGAGCCTTTGTAAAGCGAAATTCTTTAAAGAGAAATGAAACATGATTACTGATTAATCTGCGTCTGAAACCAAGAAACCATATTTTTGTACTATAAAGCAGCAAGCACTCCGTGGTAGAGTTTGACAACGCTGGTCTCAAGGAGTCCCACTCAGTCTAAATCATTCTGTGAACCCAGAAAAGTGGCAGCTCTCCTTCTTAGAATTCAGAGAATGGCATCTTTTCACTGTGAGAACAAATTCCTGTCCAAAAATACAAGAAATTGATTAACCATCTCCACTACCAAATGCAGATTCTGAAACAACTTCAACTTGCTACTTTAACTTGCATGCTCAGAAGATGCGATAGAGTTTATAGCATTCACTCACTGGTGCGTTACATTGTACTCCCCAGAACAACCTCTAACTACTGATGAACACCTGAAAAGACACAATGGGTGACAGATTTATTCGTGAAGAATGAGCTCTGGTTGTACCACAATTAGACAAGCCTGAGTTGGAAACCAATAGAGTTCAGAAAGATCTGAATCACACGACCTACAAGACTATAAATAATAATATCCTAAGTGTCAAATAGTCACTCAAAAGGCAGAAACAACATCATTAAAAAATAAAAGGAAAGGCTTTTATAGTAAGAAATGAACATTGCCTGTCAGGTGACCATTTCTCAAAGAGCTTTTGATGTATTGCCAGTTGCTTTGCTCAGAAATGTGTATACTTACTGAAAAAAGAACTTATTAACACATTAGCTACTACTTAATTAAGACAAGAAGCAGCATAACATTAGTAGTTCTCTAGTACATTGATGATAACAATTGCTCTTAAACTTTGCTTTAAACTGTCTCCAAATTTTACTTCTCTCATTTCTCAGCTGCAAATGCCACATGGAAGCTGGCACTGCAACTGTTGCTGTGATTATTGTGAGGACTTCAACTGGTATAAAAATCAGGTTCTAGTCTACCTATGTTTAGAGTTAATACAGTTGTTCCAACACTATTAAGGCTTTACCAAAGTCAATAAAGTTGCTGACAGAATGGATTAACATGCACAGATAAAACATAGACCAGAGAGAAACATTTAAGAACTTGCTAATTTACATTTATTTTTCCACCAAAGTTAGATTTCCTTGTGCTTTTCTAAGCAATTCTTCATTTGCAACACGATCCAAGATTCATTTTAGATGGCCAATTATTAATACCGAGATCTTTGCAGGGGAAGTCTCAGTGGGTCTAAAAAACCACATCCCAAACCCAACTAACAACACCACCACCAAAAAACAACAACCAACCAACCAACAAAACCTCCTCCATCAACAAAAACACAAACAGTCTCAGAGCACCTGTCGTAGAATAGACACTCAGATCACTGTCAAGTGATAATTACTGACCGAGTATGGCATTTGTGCATTAAGTTTCTGGAGTTCTAGAAGATACAAACCAGTAATGACACCAAGCAATGTGCTGAACCACTAGAAAAACTGCCCCAGTTGATTTTCCAGGCAACGTGATTTTTGAAGAGACTGCTTCTCTGTGATTTTGAACAACAGTTAAGCTCAGCAATGAAAGAAACATAAGATATATTTGGGGAGGCAGAACAAAACAGCAGGAA
>NW_009721116.1:3360-22573 GCF_000703405.1 Apaloderma vittatum
GATCTTAGATTGGTTGCTGAGTCACTTGGCAGCTGGGAACACAAACAGCTGCACTGAAACCTAGCACCTAGCCTAGACAACAGGATTTGATGCAGAAGAGTGAACCATCTTTTCTATTCTCATTCAAACCCAGTAAACATGGCTAAGCTACCCACTCAGCGCAGCACATGGTACAAGTGTAGTGTGTATTCGTCATCCTTGTAAAACACATTTGGGAGGTGAACAAATGCATCGTAAGGTCAAAAATATTACAGATTTGAATAAATAACTCCTTACATACCCACACTTATTCATTTTCTCCACCAAATGCTACATTTGCATCTTTGCCAAGAGAATCGGCACAGCTACCCATGTGAAGATAGTCCAATAAAAAAAAGGAGACCCTAAATCTCTATAAATCATAGTCTATGAAGCTCCTCTAACTTACATCATAAGAAAATACAAGTAATAAAAAGTCATCTTTTCTCCACTTTTTCCTATTTCTTACAAAACCCTTTGCGGGGGGAAAAATGGCAGAGAATCTAGAATACTTTAGTTTGATGCATAGATTCATTAACAAATGTATTTTCTCAGCAACTGAAATCTGAAAGGTCCTGTTCTAATGAGATTTCCAGATACTGTAGTTTCTGTCATGACTGAATTAATAACCTAAGAAAATGTAACTTGTAATTGTCCATAGGTTTTCTTCTTTCTCTACATTTAAAATAGTTACAGTATGAGGTTTAAAGCATTACAGAAGATGTTCCACTTCTTTTTTTATTTAATGCCAGCACAGCATATAATGCTGGATTTTAATCTTAGAGGTATGGAGTTTTAAGCTGCTGACAGATTTCTAGAGAAGCAGTCTTCCTGTTGTCCCACTTTGATTTTTTGTTAACTCCTTCATTTGAGTGCTTATAGCAATTTTAAAGGAACATGTATTTGTATAGTTTAGCATAAGCAAAAGATTTGCAGCATCTCACTTATCTTTAGAAAATTATCACTAAATATTCAGAACTGAATATTCAAATTCATTAAGATACTAAAAGAATCAGAGGGAAATAAAATGAACATACGTCCCTTTCACTTCTTTTGTAGTTCTGCAGTTTAAACCTAATTATCATAATCAAGCATACTGATATAATTTCACAAATACTGATCAAATATTTGCTATAGTAATTTCTGGCAATGTCATTTTTAAGCAGAAATGACTTTTAAAACAGGACTATCTTCTGGATCAGTCATCATTGCCCAAAGAGCAGAACAGCATTGTAAAGCTGCTTTACTTCAGTGAAATTCTGTGATACCCAGAGCTAATCTCTCCTCATTAAACGATGATTGTAATTTCTAAAGAACGAATTGCACAACTGGGGCAATGTTTTCTTTGATCTAGCCAGCACACCAAGTCACAGCAACATGTTCAGAGAGCAGGTTCTACCATAAGCATTCGGTAATGACATCATCATACAGCAAGTACCTGAGGGCTTAACGAGCATGAATCTACTTTGGAAAACTCCACCTTTTCCCATCCCACTAAACCTCCTCACACAAAAATGTGAATTTATTAAGCCATGGAGCAAATTGCTCCTAGCCTCTAGTGATCAAGCTGTCCAGCAAAAGCAGCTAGAGTGACGAAAAGTTTAGCAGCCATATCAAATCTAACTACACCAGCTCAGAGTTCCTACCACTGACAGCGATGAACAAGTTCATCAAGACTGTATATGGTTCCAGAATCATGTTACATTACTACAAGCAAACAAACCAACCAGTTAGAATAAAAAGTTGTTAGTCCTAGCAACAAAGAGGAACTGCAGCGTAGACAACATTCACGAAGATCAACCTCGAGAAGGAGTCTGCATTCTCTTCAGAAGATAGAAAAATCAGATTTCATGTATTCCATGTCATGCGCCCATGTGAACCATTCTTTCAATTTCAAGAGAGTGGAAAAGATTAGCATTCTTATCTGGTAATATTTTCAAAATATTAGACAACTGGGACAAAACCAGGAAGTTCCTACCTGGACTTCCCCTAGGCTTGGAAATATTTAAATATTGGGCTCTGATTTTCAAATGGAAAAAGAAACATAATATAGATTTTTTTTCTGGACAGAGAAACAACAGCGGAAACTATGCAGTCTGCATTTGTGTACTTCCATACCTGTTATTTAAAAAGTTTTCTTTTGGATCAATTTAAAAATATTTGGAATGCATAAAAGCAAGTCAGTTATTTCATACTATGATCTTTAAAGCAAAAACATATGGATATGGCCCTTCATTCTGAACTGTCATTTGTTTTGTGCTCCCATGAGAACACAGCTTCACTATTTAAGACTTCTAGAGAATTATAAAAAAAACAGACTAAAATTAAACAACTTTTGACTACAAGTGTTTTACAAGTGTTTCTGAGCACATGGCACTAGCAATGTCTTCTTGCATTAAGACAAAGATGTTATGTTTCCACTACAAAGAGAAAGGTTTATATAACAATTGTACCACCAATTGTACAAGTGATTCTGCAGCAGCAAGAGAAATCTCAGACAAAAAGTTCGGAAAAGTTTTTCCTCCCTCATTTCAAAAAAAACCCCTTTCTATTTCTGGCTTGAGAGCTTTCATTGTTGCAGGTACTCTATGCTAGACTACAGAGAAGCACTGCATTTGCAGAAACAGTTGACAGTTAGCAGCAACTCAGACTGACTTGAGTGTTGCCTTCTGGGATTTCCATCATGTTCTTTTCCAGTTCTGTATAAATCAAAAAAAAAAAAAATCAATTAAAATCTTATAAAATCAATCCACAAAAAATTATATCATTTAGTAGAAAGGGTACCATAAGCTGAATGCAACCCCAGCCATTCCTATATGGTAGAACTCAGGTAGACAATGATATGAATTTACTAGCAGGTGTTTGAAACAGTCTAACAATTGTAAAACCTCCCCAATCCTTCCGACTCTAAACAAGGAAAATACACACAAGAAGCAAAACAACGTACTGATGAGATTCCCTGCCCCAATCTGGGCCATGTGTCCAGCAGTTTTCTCCATCTCCTTTATCATGGACTGTTCAAAGGCCAAGGCAGCAACTCGGGAAAAGAACTCTTTGACATTTTCCCCTAGGACACAAGACAGAAATTGCGGTTTTACAACTGCACATCAACACATGAACAAGCATAACAAGTACATCTGAGAACATATCACTGCCCAGTACTGGGACAGAACAGGCCTCTCCTGTCCTCCATTCTGATCACCACAGAGAGGCTTCCTCTTCTTACTCTGGAATACTGTATCCTCAACGGTACCTTTATTTTTAGTGAGTAACAGAGAACTCAGTTTGTGGCATAATCTCTTCTGATTGCTAATGTTGAGTAGCAGTGCACATGTGCATTTATGTTACTGCCTACGAATTAAACATACTCAGACATTGCACAGCAGCTCAAGTACTCCGTTCTGTAAACATGACAGTGCAAAACACACATACAAACGCCCCATAAAATCAAACCCAAGCTTTCCAATAGCAACAAAATGCAAAACCAACCAAAACACCTGTATAGGAGTGGGGGACAAGGAACTTTAAATTCCTCCCACCTTAACATAAGCCTTTTACACCTGTTGCAGTAACTTACCCGTTTTGGCTGAAACCGACCAGTATTCTGCCTGTACCTCATTGGCAAAGCGGATGGCATCTAGCTCTGTCCTTTCACACACAGCATCTGACTGAGCAAATAATGTGGAATAATTTTAATATAAGATGTGTGTCTGGGCTGGTGCTAACACTGAGGTATTGCTAGTACCTATAATGCGAAGCTTTCAGTGGCTTTTCTGGCCCTGCCTTACAACTTGTGCAACCAGAGATGACTGCAAGAACATTCGAGTAAAAAGCACTGCTTTTAAAGTGGAAGTCCCAATTCACCTGCCACAACATTGAAATAAAGCAATATTTAACAAGTGTGATCACTGTATCTAACAATATGGTGTACTAGGGAGCTGTAAAGACAACAGTCCAGTTTCTGGACTTGAAACTACCACCCCAACACTCTCAGCAGAAAAGCTGCAAGTCCAACTAACCACAATGATTCTTTAATCTCTCTTGTCTCTGTCTCAGATCCTTTTTTTTTCTCCACTCTACTTTTACTATGTTGAAACATAACTGCCTTCCCCCCTTTTTATTTTTGCTCTTTTTATCTCTTCTTAGGACTAAATTTCTTGCCCATTCACTGGTTTTTTTGCTTTCCTGCACTTAATTTTCAGGTCTCTTTCCCCTCTCATCTGTTCTCTACAATCAACCATATCAGTATGTTGATATTTGCTTTTAATTTCTAGCCATTTGTGATGGATGGTATCAGTTGTCTTTGTACAGTTTCTGTGCATTGTCTTACCATGGGGAATCCCTGCACAACCAAGAATTCTAAAAAGAATAGAGAAAGGATGATGTGACATAAAGGTGAGGAATCGAGTGAATCCAGTTAGGAAGACACTGGCTTCATACTGAAGTAATACCTAAAATTCACAACCCTTTACTTTGCTCTTGTCTCTCAGTTGCAAGTGCTATCATTACAAAAACAGAAACTAACTTACAGTAAGGAATTCTAGGTTAGACAAAACTTCAGATCTGTGTCCACAGAGGTCTGGTACATTTAGCTTTTACTGCAACTGAGAAAAAGCAGCATAAACAATACAAAGTACCAGAAAACCTGTCAGACATGCAGTTTTCTAGGACTTACATTGAGTGAAGGATAAGAAACAAACTGCATAAGTGATACTGTGGCAGCTCAGGGAGGGTGGGAAATAAGGAATAATTAAGGAATTAAACAGCAGAAGGAGCAAGTTTGCTTTGAAATCTTAAGTATTGATAGCTAAAGACAAACACAAAGCTCAGAATAGTATAGGGTGAGAGCATTTTATCCTGTTTCGAAAATCATGTCACATTCAATTAAGTAAGAATTCTTCCCTGTTCCTGAAGAAGGAACACACTGTTCCTAAAACAAAACAAACCTCAAACCCTTTAAAGATTATTAGGTACTCCATTCTTTTCTGCACCCAACTTTTCTCTGCCTTTTCAGTTGTTTGAGTGTGCTTGCAAATCATGCAAGAAATGGAAATGGGAATATTTCAATAACTACACATTTTTTCAGAAGTGTCTTCTTAAATTGATTCCAAGTATGTTGTTCTATTTACCTGTGATTATCTTTCTTTCTGTTTAGGTTTCTTCCCTTGAGGTCTTTATCTCAACAATATGGTGTACAACTCATAAAGGAAATCACTTGAGGAACTAGGGGTAATCTGATTTCCTTATCTACATTCAAGTTACTTACCACCAAATCTTTTTTTGTTCCAACCAGAAAGATGATGCTGGAATTCGGCTCATTCTCCTTCAGTGTATCTTCTAGCCATTGTCTGAAATACAAAAGAGAAATGTGAGGATCAGTCAGAGGAATATAGGAGAAAGTGACAGAAAACAGGGTCACAAGAAAAGTGAGATGAACTTATATGAGAGCGTTAAAAGCCTTTTTCTTCTAGACAGAAAGAGACCAGGAACTACTCCAACTCCTTTGAATACATGCCTCCCATTACTGAGAAGTTCAAACATGGCCACTGTAAAGTGCAAATTCAACAATGATTTTAGCACCCCAAGTCCTCTGTATAAGGAAGGTAGCAAAGTTGTGATCAAGATAAGGAAGAAAACAAGAAGCAGAGGAAAAGATATGAACAACATAGCAGATTAGATACAAACAGGAATAAAGAAGATTGAAATAATATATTCAGCCTTCTAAAACAGCTCCCTATGAAGGCTGCATGATTCTTGTCTCAAAAGCTTTTATATTTTTTGTTACTCTGGCAATCAAATTCCTCTTGAGTCATCCAACACAAGTCAAAGAGGGAAGAGAGTGTGTGTGTGTGTGTGTGTGTGTGTGTGTGAAATCAGATTCATAGGCTTCAATTATTTTCAGCCCAGCAGAGACACTAATATATATATTATTTTACAAAGTCCTGTGTAAATGAGCTAAGTACCACAGCAGTAGTCTAACGAAATACTCTAATACACAGTCAGATAAGACAGATTACAGGTTATAAAGAAACATGTACCTGCATTACAGTCACAACAGTATGTTAGAAACATATATATGCTCTGAGGTGGTGACAACAATGTGGATCATAGATCCATGTAGGATTTTTCAGTCTGCACCAAAAGTAGAACAAGTGTACTCATAACAATTAGCACACTGTTATAACTAAACCATTACAAGTATCTAGACCAGGAAGTTTCGCTATATCTACGTGAAGTTTTTAATTTTTCTCCTCTCTTTTTGACAGCCTATCTCCCAACAGAATCACTACAGAAACTAAATAACGAAAATAATTTTGGGCTACCAGTGCACCTAGAAAGTGAGAAGCTCTTGAGACATTATGCGTGAGATGCATCTCATCAATTTCACCATTTACATCAGATGTCAATTTGCTATTCTGTTTATAGCAAACAGAGATTAAAACAAATATGCTTTTGGGGTGAACATCTCTTTCCACATGTCTAGTTTTGGAAGGATCGAGCTCTTACTGAAGTTCCTTTTTCTCTCCACCTACTATAAGGGAAGTCAAGGGTAAGTAGTTCAAATCTGCGCTCTGAATTTTCTTCAGAAAAATCCCACCCTACATAATCCAAACAAGTGGCTGTCATTCTTCGTTTCATAGCTCAACAGAAAACACACTCACGATCCAGCAAGTTCTCAGCAATTACAGGTTATCCAGACAATTAAACCTGCTATAAAAGCTTTAAAAGCTAAGCCAAAATACAAAAACTTACTTGGTGTGATCCAAAGTCTGGATATCAGCCAGATCAAACACTGTTATTATAACTGTAATAAAAGACAAGAACAGAAAAAAAAGTAATTATGTTAGAAAGTGTATCAGAAGTCTCTCCAACTCATCTTATTAAACACAGAATGTTTACACTTGAAGTGCAAGAGCAGATTCAAGACAGAGGAGATGGAAGACTATCCATTTGCTCATTCCTCTTCTTTCTCCAGAACCCAGTAAAACTGAAGCCCTCAGTGTTCAACCTTATTTAGTTTTTAGTCTAGTCTAGAGTCTACAATGATATTACTTTTTATTTTGAGACCACTTTAACTCCTGCAGAAATTGTCTCTCACCAAAGGGAATGCCAGAGGTATCCACTTCTAGCTTCAGCAATAATCTTACACAAACCCAAATTCTCTTCCCCCTAGAAATGTGTCAGTTTTTTATCATTGCATTGTCAGAACATTCAGAGCTTGCATGTGTGACAACATGTCAATTCATGAGCTTTCTAGTCCCTTCTTCTCTCCAATAATGGGACAATTCATTTCACCACACTATGTCTTCAGGTGTACATACATATATGTTTCCATATAAAGTACAATCTCCTGTCACAGCCTGGATCAAATTAATATTGTTCTCACCCTCTGCTCCTCGGTAGTAAGCAGATGCAATACACTTGAACTTTTCCTGACCTGCTGTGTCCCATCTGTGCAGTAGGGAAAAAAATAAATTACAGGTTAATGAAACCCGGGGAAACCTGAGTAAACATGCTAATGAAGCAGCAGACTGGTACGAGTTGGAGAAGAATGTGATACCAGAGAAGTGTTACCATCTGGAACATGTTATTCATTAACTACTGATAGAAATACAGTAAAGCTCTATTATTTAATGAAGACATTTCAGCTCTTTTTTTTTTTCTTTTAATTTTTTAATGCCGACCATTTTGCAGATATAATTTAAATATTTGTATTCTCCATGGTAATATCCTTTCCTTAAAACATTTTTTTCCTCATCTATGCCATTTGTATGTATTTCTAGGACAATCTAATTTTGAAATTTTTTCTGTGCTCACAGCCCAGAAAGCCAATCATATCCTGGCCTGTATCAAAAGAAGCATGGCCAGCAGGTTGAAGGAGGTGATTCTCCCACCCCACTCCACTCTTTTGAGATCTCACCTGCAGTACTGCATCCAGTTCTGGGGCCCCCAGTGTAAGAAACACATGAACCTGTTCCAGAGGAGGCCACGAAGATGATGAGGGGGCTGGAGCACCTCCTCTACAAGGACAGGCTGAGAGACTTGGAGTTATTCAGCCCAGAGAAGAGAAGGCTCCAGGGAGACCTCCTCTGCTCAAGCAGGTCCATGTCTTTCTTACACTGGGGACATCCCTGTACTTAAAGGGGGCTTTAGAAAAGATTGGAAGAAGTGTAGCGATAGAACAAGGGGCAAAGGTTTTGAACTGGAGGGGTAGATTTACATTCGATATTACAAAGAAAATCTTTACTGTGAGGGTGGCAAGACACTGGAACAGATTGCCCAGAGAGGCTGTGGATGTCCCCCTCCCTGGAAGTGTTTCAGGCCAGATTGGATGGGGCTTTGAGCAACCTGGTCTAGTGGAAATTGACCCTGCCCACGGCACAGGGGTTGAAACTAGATGATCTTTGAGGTTCCTTCCAACTCTAACCATCCCATGGCATCTGTCCATATACTACAAATTAGCTCAGTCCACCAGGTACTAATGACACCATTAAAGAAAATCAAGAAAGTGTTTCTTATTAATGAATGTGATATGCAGTCCTCTCAACTAGGGCCAGCACTAGACACTTGGATTTTCATTATAGCCTAATACGGCCAGACACGGCTACTTACAAATTTGTCTTGTATGGAAGTCTCTCAGCAAGAGGGGGCACTAGTGCTTATCATATGGAAACGTGCTACCCAGCCACTGAAGATTCTGCAGATAGTGCAATCTGACATTTAATAGCTCACAAACCTTTTTGCTTCAGCTGGCAAAATATTGATGCACCAGTCTAGATTTTTAGAGGGACTCAAGTTCCAAAAGGATAAAGTCTAGCAGAATTTTCAAAAACACAATGGCACCGAGATTAGTGGGAATTTGATTTCTAAGTATTATTCAATAAATCCCACCAGTCTTCTGTTTAGATCAATGATATATCAGAAAAAATACATTCCTAAGTGGAAAGGTTTTTAAGATTCATGCAATAAAATACTTCACTGAATCACAGAATGTTAGGGGTTGGAAGGGACCTCGAAAGATATTTCATGCAAAGCATCTTCTGTTCTAGGTCACACTATAGCACAGATGATTCAATAATACTCTCTATAGAACAACACTGCCAGGCACTGGAAACACCAAAGAACATCCTTCAGCAGAACCAGGTGAGAGAAGGCCAAGATTTCCACTAGTCTGATAAACAAAGCTGAAAATCAGAGATTTTAGGTTTACACTCCAGTCACTCTATGATTTGGGGAAAACCAATTAGTGCCTACTTAAGAGATGCTGAAATGCCTGGACACCTTCATTTCAAAATTCCCAGTAAAGCCAAGTCCAGTGCTTGTGCCTGCTACACTCAAATGACAGAATGGTGTAACAGTAGAACTGGACAAAGTCTGTGGCAAAAGCTTCCACTTCTCTTTCAAGAAACTTGAGTAAAAAAGGCAGAACTCCACTGAAATGGCACAAGATATCCGAGATGAATTTTCATTGATGTTTTTTAAAGATGAGAAATCCAAGAGTAAAATTTTTTCTAAAACTGCACATCCACGTACAGAACCTGTTTTTCAGATCATGTTGCTCTTACATGAGATTACATGATTTTTCAGATCATGTGTGCAATCTTGCTATTTAAAAATAAATAAATCTTTATTCCACTAGAGCCTGCAGCAATTGAAACAATTCAGCAATACCGTGAGAGCAATTAGACATTGGAATAGTTTCCTAAGGGAAGTGGTGGATTCTTCAGACAGTTTTAAGGCTCAGCCTGACAGGGTGCTGGGCCATCTCATTTAAACTGTATTTCTTTACCTTAAAGGGTTGGACTAGATGATCCTTGAGGTCCCTTCCAACCCGTTATTCTATGATTCTATGAATCTTTGCTGAGATTGTACTCTGCACAATGCTTAACCATGCTGTTTCAACTTACATCTGGAGATTATATGGGATGCCAATTATTTCAAAACGTTCAATTTCAAAATCCACTCCAATGGTTGCCTTGTAGTCCCGGTCAAAACTGTCTTTACAAAATCTGCAATAAAAAAAATAAATTACTAGTAACTCCCAGATACAAATAACTGCAAAACTAACACAATCTACTGTAAATTATGGAGAAAAGAATTAACTAACAGTTGAGTGGCTATATAGTGCAAAAGCATGCATAAAAACATCAAGAAAGCAATTTAAAAAAAAAGAGATATTGGATAGCAAACTAGAAAATATATACATTTAGTAAGCTTTCAGGATTATATGAGAATCAGAATAAAGTATCTTTGAACTCTCAGGGAAGACAGAGTATCTTTTAGTTTTAATTACCAGGGAATATATTTTGGGTCATAAATAATAACCCAAATGACTAATCAAACAGATTAAAAATTTACCTACTTAAGAACATGGAAGAAATAACAATAAAATGCAAACATAGACAGAACTTTGTCACAGTGATCATAAGCTACAGAACTTCAGTGATTCACTGGACTTAAATACAAAAGCATAAGAGCACTTTTTAATAATCAATGAAGAATTCAAATAACTATCCTTTAAGGTATTCTTTATTTTACCTATTTCACTTAATAAGCTATCAAAAAAACTTGAGCTTCCCCTATAGTTCTGCAGTTGTAGAAACAAGCACAGGTATCCACACAAGGATAGCTTAAAAATGATTCAGTGAATAACTCTACAAGAAAGGAGAAAACATCTGTAAAGATTTTTTTTTTTGTTTGGTACCTTCAGATTTTTTATCCTTTAGACTGTTTTTCTTAAGGAAACACTGAATCATATCTGATTGAATAAAAGTAATTCAGAATATAACATATACTGGTTGAAGTGCAGGAGCACGACATCCTCTGCTGGTATATCAAAACTGACTCATTCTAAACTTTGTTTTGTCTTTTATTTAATAAGAAAACCATAGTCTAAAATAGAACCATTAAGTACTACCCCAAATGGACAGGAATAGAAATAATATAACATTTATTTGAGAAATAACAAAATCAAACCATCTACTGAGATACACTGTACCTGTTGATAAGGCTGGTCTTCCCAACATACAGGTCTCCTACCACAACCACTTTTGATATTTTCAGCCTGTTATAAATATTTGAAAACATATTTTTAGTAGCAATTCCGACATACTCTCTCTAAAAATTCTGATTTAGTTCCTTAAATTGCAAACGATGAGCACATGTACTTGTGCTCCAGTTTATCTAAATGCCACTATGTTGCAAGATTAGAGTCTTAAATTGTAAGAAAGAAAAAGGTCACGAAGAAACCCAAATCCTTCGGGAACAGAAATAGTCCATTTCATACTCTGCATATTTTTCTCTTAAGTACATTCCAGTAGGACATAAATTCTATTTTATTAAAATCCCTTTGACTACAAGTATATCAATTAGTCAGTTTCCACATAAGACCACAGAGTATCTGCATCCTTTCATTAAAATTAAACATGTTTCTCATTGACTTTAATAGTACAAATCAAGTCCTAAATGCAGAAACAAGAAATTGCTGATAATAAAATAATCAACTGCATAATTTGTTTCCGGGGAAAAAACCCCACATGGTTAGAGCCAATATATTTTCTGACTATCTGGAACAATATTAATCTGAATCTGGCTTCATGCAAATAATCCTCTTTGCTCTGGGTACTCCCACAGAATACAGCAGATGGGATTTAGGTGACTCAGCCTGTACTCCTAAAATTGAAATGCAGCATATCTTTTAGGAGATACAGGTAGATAAGTGAATATAAGTGTATTTGTTGACCTAAACTTGGATTGACATCTCCTATGCACACGCTACAAAAATGGCTTAAGAGGTTTAATGTTCTTTTGTATCAAGGAATGGCTTTTTAAACAAAGGAATTAATTTCCTATTCAATACTATTTCTGGTTATATCAGGCTTCCATGTGATGCTGATTCCAAGTTATCTACTCTAAATAGTCCAAATCTTGACTGGTAAGATGTATGACTGGTAAGTTGTATGACTAATATTTCTGAAAAAAAGAAGGCATTTTGTATGGCAGTCAACACTAACTCGGTAGCCACAGGCCCCTAAGCTGCTGACATGTCTCTTCTTGATTAACTGGCACTGGTAAAATAATGAATAACATCAATGACCCTAAAGGAAAAACAGAAAAGTGATGGTTTAAAGATGTGTCTGTGTTTCATTAAAAAACTCCGTAGATCAGACAACACACTGATGGAATATCAAGAGAGTCTTAAATACAGCCATTAGCTACTGAATTTCTCAGACTACCTTTCCAAATGACAAACTCCATTACTTGGGATAATGGAAATGGAAGATTATGGTTGTTTCTGTCAAGTTTTACAATCACTGTACAAAACACTCCACTGTCTGTTCCTCCTACCCTTGCTGCACCAAAATAATCACCTAATAATAATCATATCCAGAGAATAGTGATGGTAAAATAGTTTAATTTTATTAACAAAGCCAAAACATAAAGCTTTTTTCCTGTTACCAAAATAAATGAACTGGAGACGTGGTTTACTCTGGAAATAAAAATTGCAAATATATCTTGGTTACAGAGAGGAAAAAAAAAAACCTCAGTTCACTATATGTTTTGGTAGCAAAATTGTCCAAACACTTGCAACAAATTTACATGAAACTAAGACAGTGATTGTGCTTTTAGAAAACAAACTCACTGATGTCTCTCAGGGACACATATTTTGGGTTTAAGTTGTATTTTTTTTAGCAAGACTCCCTAGTTAAATGAATCAAAAGTTGCATTTAAAGATGGATATCATGACAAGTCTCGTGGTAAACAACAACTCTAGATTTGAAAGAATAGTGAGCTAATCATCAGTATTCATAGAAGCTCCACTTTATGAAAGAGTCTTCACACTGGAACACAGAATCATTTATGACTAAAACATACAGCTATTTATTTTAATTGACTAGTGATGATTTCTAACACTGTTTAGCTTTCTTGCCATGCTTCAGGAACTAAATTAGTCCTAGGAGCAGTTCTGAAAGAGAGAATGATGTGGGAAAAAAAAAAAAACAAACCCAAACAACTTAAAGATTATTACACTAGGGCAGAGAACAGTTAATTTGGAGTTTTCAATATATTTACCAGAATTCTTCTCCAGTTTTAAGGAAATATTTAAGAGAATCTCTCAGTATGTATAATTCTAGAAGACTAAAGTAGACTCTTATGTGTTTCAAGCAACTTAGAACCGCTATACGTTTATATCCCCCAAATGTCTTTATTAACTGCTCATTTGGAACAGCAAGGCTAGATCTGCCCTATTCCTTGTAACTGCTCCGGAATCTGGTTGCCATACCGACTTGCACGTGCAAAATTCAATGCTAATTTTAAACAGTCAATTACTCTTTTGAACTAAAAGTTAATTTAAAAGGTGCTAAACAAGAATTTGTTGCTACACAACTTTTATTTTTTCAGCACTACTTATGCTATCAGAAAAAGTGCCTTTGACACTTATGGGAAGAAGAGGCCCTTTAGTCATTTACTGTCAAACAGGTCAGAGAACTGCCATACGTCCAAGCTTACCTGCCTTGAAACATGCTAGAGTGAGGAAAATCAGGAATGTGAGAGGAAACATCTATGGAGTAAGCAGGCTATAAAGAGCTTAAAATACCTTTTTCATTGCATACTTGATTTATTACAAACATACCCAACTGTTCCAGTGCTTTGCTGACAAGCAGTCCTGACCTGTGCATGGAAATGCTCTTTGAACTGCAGACAGGCCTCAGGTGTGTACCACTGAAAACAGCAGAGAACAGCCACTGGGATAAACTGTGCGATGTGTGCTTTGCAAGAGTTCAAATCAGCAAAGAAAAAGTAGTTGAGGAGATTAACTCAAAGAGTTTTTCAAGGACATGGATGCCTCGGCATAAGAAAAGGGATAGCTTGGGTTAGAAGGCAGTAAAGCTTCCCTAGAGCTACGTTTGTAAGAACTCCTTCAGACTGTGCCATCACTTCACCACCTGAGTGTCAGCACTGAGCTCCAGCTGAACTTCCACAGTCAAACACATTTACGTATCATTCTGTACAACAGCAAGTACCGTAAACTATCCCACTAACCTCAGACACACAAGACAAACACAGACAGGAGCATGCCACCAGCAAGTTATTATTACTGTTACATCTTTCAGATCTCTTACGTGTTCGGAACACTCCTGTTATTACTAGTTTTTATTTAGGCATTAAAAATGAGGAAAACTTATTTTACTTTATATTTGCTGAAAATACCTGTGGTAATGTTTCCAAAACTAAAAGCAAATTACATGGTTGAGATCAAACACTGAAAAAAATGCTAACTCCCCTAAAAGGATCTTTAGAACAACTGAAAAAACAGAACAGTGATTCCTTGTCCTTCCCTGTCCTTAACTCTTCTATTATACTTCAAGTACCAAACTCTTTGGGGACATCAACGATCTTTTCTGTGTTTCTGCAGTGCCTACCACATTTGATCTACTGTATGACTAAGGTTCCTACACAAACAGATAATTAAAATTGCCTCGAATTCTTCATCTAAACCCTCAATATAGATCTAATTAGACTTTTTGCATATTTAATATCTGCTTTGGTTCTTATTTCCCCTTAGCATAGGAACTCTTTAAGCATATAATTATTAATGTTTAGCTGAAATAACAAGATAGATAAAGATAACACTTCTGTGGCAAGAGTATCTGTAAAGAAGATATGAGGATTATTATTCAAGATATCAGCACTGAATCAGAACATGAAGTGACATCCATTTTTGAAAGAAATCCTTAAACATTTTGTAATTTTAACAGAAGACAACCATACAGTAAAATACAATTAGCACAAGGGAAAGACAGGTCAATGTGGCAGGTGATACATACTGTGACCAGAGGAATAAGGAATGCTTACCTTGGGAAACTGGGAGATTATTCTGTCCCTACTCACTGGAGGAACCAAATGCATTAGGTTGGACTTCATGCTCCAAATTCAATTAAATTCTATTAGGTAGGAAATACATAAAGAGAAACATAGTATTTGGGAATCACCCTAATACAGGGAAAACATGATTAAAATATAAAAAATTAACAGTTCTTACAGACTCAATCTGTTTTCCTTTCAGTACAACTGGCAGTTCTTTGACTTTATTTGCATTAAAAATAGCCTGTTTCTTATGTTAAACCGATCACTTCAGTGCGTAAAGCTGTAGCAGTAAGCAGTGGCTTCTTGAAACTACAAGGCATCAACTCTAATTCTGTAGGAGGGCAGAGAATTGTTCACTTAAGTGCTTGCAGTTTAGCCCTCAAAGGATTTTGCAGTGTTTAATTTTAAAATCTTGCTCATCATTGCTTGAAATGCCTCTGCAGTAAGCACATTAATAAATGGTAGGGGATTACAGATTTCATCTGGTCAGAAGAAGAAAGGAAGAAAGATGAAGCTGCCACATTTCTTGGCACAACAGTAAACTTTCATCCAAGATCAACTCAGAAAGAATGAAATCAGTAGACTGTTTGACTTGGAAAAAGAATAATGTTCACATGAAAATCACAAGTGCATTTAGATATCCCACCTGAGACCTATCAATTTGGTTATGCAATGAAACCTCGTGGGTTGTTGGGGGAGGGGACCCTTAATACAGTAACAATTTCTTACTGGCATTCTAAAGAATGTTTCTAATAAGAAGATTCATCATGTAGCAAAGTGTAAGGAAGGACTCACCGAGCAGCAGCTGATGCAGCAGGATTCCAGCCACACAAACAGCTCAGAAGTGCTGCTGCGTGGCCATAGCAACAGGTTTGCAACAGTTCCCATCCTTCCTTCTCGTCCAGACTGGAAAGGCGGAGTTGGAGTAATTGAACTATACACAGGGCCCTAGTTTTCAGAGTTTAGTGGCCAAATTCATTTGATCACAAATTGCTCTTCAATAAAGCAAATCGTCCCCTAACCCTGTATAAGACAAGAGCTCTGTTTTTTTTCAAAGATAGTTGTATGCTTGGATACAAAGAGCAGGATTAACCTAGCAGACAAGAGCAGGGAACTGTTATAGCGCTAATGTCAAGCATATTGGCAATTATAGAGAAACTCCTGAGGGATTTTTTCCGAGTTTCAACTTGATTTCATCGCAGCTTTAGAGTCAGGATGTGCATGCCACTAATGAGACATTCTGAATTACATAAATACCTTTCTAGCCATTAGTACTCATTTTCTAACGTACCAAGCACTAAAAAGACAAGGAATAAGAAGTCACACAGCTCTTTTCTACTGCTTAAGTATTGTTAATCCAGTCATTAGTTTAGATAGTATTTAGTATGCTAGACTGTAATTCAGGATGCTAAACCATTTTGTTATTTATTTCACTAGGATTTGAATTCCCAAATTTCAGGACAAAAGAAAGCTCTCTCATTCTAATAGTCATGTTTTGATAATACTGGAACAAGCTTGGACCTCTTAACAGCCAGGAGACAAGCCTTAGCCATTCCTGCAGCAGATCCAAAATCTTAAAGGGCAAATCAATGTGGACAAGTAGTTTTAAACAAGTAAGTAAAAAATAAAAAAAACCCCTAGAGCTGTGTTTTACAACTCCATACTAGGAATAATGCCCAACAAAACTGCTAGCCCACCACTTAATGTTTTATTCTCTTTTGTGAAGAATTGCTTTTCAATCAGGTACTCATGTGATCTCAACCATATGGAAACATCCACTTCCCCCCAAAGAATACAAATTTCCAGGTGATGGGTGTCAAAGTTTAGGCCTGGACCAGTCACTAAACTGACACACACTCTCTGCAAGCACCCCACCACCCTCTCAGGAAAGGGTAACATGGGAAACAGGGAGATAGACTCTGAGGTTAGAAAAATCTTGAATCGGTTTGATGAAAAAGCAAATAAAACTAACAATGGAGATACTGAATTACTCACATATGTATATATATACATGTATATAAATATATTCAAAGATACAAAAGAACACGCTAGTACAGAATCCATGCCTTCTGGATGGCAACCAGGCCCCAAACAGAAAAGTCCCAGACTGGACTCAGCAGCAGATGGAAGTACCTGAGTCCAGAGTTCAGATGACTGCACCACAAAAACAGAACAGGGAATCTTGGAGGGGCCACGCCACTCCCACCCAGGAAGATCAGGCAATACAACAGGTCCCAACAAATGGTGTCCCACTGCATCACAAAAAGAGGAGGCAAGAATGCCAGTAGCACAGAAAGAGATAAGGAACAACCATTAGCAATCCTCCCAACACAACGGGCAGCAAAGGCCCAAGGACTTTTCTCAGGGGCCCTTATATACTGAGCAGCCTGGGAAGGAACACTGTGATTGGGCCATTTGGGTCACCTGACTCATTCTCTCCTCCCCAATAGGCACAGCTGCCCCCAGTTCCCCGCTGTAATTACATGTGCTCCAGGCAGCCCCCAAAAATTTTTATCCTGGTGCTCTCAAACCAGAACAATGGGTTATTCACTAGAGAAGGTGAAATTACAGTATTTATCTATTATCATAAGCATAGTTCTATTTATCATGCTACTTGTGACCATATAAAACTAGAGGTCTAGACACTTTCTGTGGTCTGCTCCTGCCCTTTTTGGCAAAATGGAATGCTTTTATGGCAACATTAACATCTTAAGATAATAGTTCTGGGAAAAAAAAAAACAAAAAACAAACAAACAACAACAAAATCACTTCCCATTGATAAAAGTTTCAGACAGTAATGTGCTTTCTCCATATTCTCCCAGTTCTAGTTCAACATACCCTAAACATGTAAAAATCTATCATGTACACACAGGCTGACTCACTGCTCATCTCCTAGAGCTCTTTCATAAACTAAGCTACAAAAAAATCAATTCAGCAATCTCAGTGAATCCAAAGTACAGGAAGGACCAAGGCAACCAAACAGAAACATTTCAAAATTGAGAGGCCACCTTCACTTACGTTTAATGAATTTAATCTAAATCTCTCATACAGAGAAGCCCATCCCAACTTACCAAATCAACAAATTAGCCACACTATTAGTGGAAAAAAATCAATGATTTAAGAAATACAAAGCTGCTAAAAATACCGACAATGAGCAGTACTGAAATCCAGATTTTTTTCTTCTTACGGAGCTGAAGGTGATTCAGTCACCAGGGAGGACTGGGAATATAGTGTCGCCATGGCACCACAACCCTCCTCACATCAGTGTTGCAGGAACAGTATCACCAGCAGATTCTGTGGATAGACAAAGGATTTGAGGAAGGCATTCAGAAGCTGTACATAAAATGTTGTCACGACCACTAACCAAAATCAGTATTTCAAGCTATGGTGAAACAAGACAGAACAAGTCACACCTAAAGGACAACAGCAGAGCTAACACCGAAGGACAAGAGAAGTCTCTGATCTTCTGCTGTGCCTTCTACACTGAGGAAAGTTCACATTCTTCCTACTGAAATAGGGTGAAACTCTACAAACACATAGCTAGCGAAAGTCAAATCTAATTCAGGAAAGTAACCTCTACTTTAAATAATCTGATCTAAAACGTTGCAGAAAAATGAATCCTTTCCTCTAAATACTTTCTAAAGCAGTAACTTTTCTTTTATGAAGATCAACAAACCAGAATCTATTGCTGTATTGTATTTTAATCTGGCTGATCTGAACGACTTCGGCTTTGTAAAATCCAGTTTGAGAACTTTGATTATTGTAATTGTTACTCAGACATAATGAAAAAATGTATGGACGACTTCTGTTTGCACCAAGACCTAACCTTTCATAGCACAAACAATTGAGTCTTTTTCCTGACATCAGATCACGCCTGACAACCCAGAGCACCCCTGAGCTGCGCTGCCAGCGTTGCACTGACACGTTCTCCTTGGGACCATCCTCTGAATGCGCTGTTTTGTAGGAGGAATATACTGAAAAAAGATGGCCAAGTTTTGAAGACAATTATGTGACTCTGTGTAATGATAATGCAAACCTCTGCTACACATTCTAGCTGTTTATAATGACATTCTGGAGAAGACCAGGACCAAAGCTAGTGAGCTCCCTTCAACCCTTGCGCTTCAGGACACTCACCTGCTACACCTCTGCCATTAACTCGACACCCATTTTGTTCTATCTGAATTCTTTTTTCAATTTTGTTCAACTTGAATTGCTTTTGAGAAACGGGGTGGGGGAGAGGAGAGCCTCCCTCCGAGCTTTAGCAAAGAGCCCAGGCAAAAAGGTCTCCACACTTCACCCCCACGCCGAGGTTCCCCGGCTCCTC